>NC_046157.1:70832281-70843129 GCF_011064425.1 Rattus rattus
GCTCAACAAGGTTGGTTTGAGTCTTGGTTCACTAGTCTCCTGGATGACTACCCTATCTCTGCTATATGGTTGGGCCATCACTAATAAATTTTCTTTGGTTTTAGTTTTTGGACCTCGTGACAAAAAGTTAATTGCTTTTGTTAAAAATCAAGGAAGCAAAAGGTTGATGGTTCTGAGACAACAGTACCAGCAGTTAGGACAACTGGTGAGACCAAACACGTAGATTCTGATATCAAAATTCTAAGATTAGAATTACTTAGTAGAAGAAGAGGGGAAAATGAAAGGAAAATTATACAGATTTAAGGTTTAAAATATGAAGTTAAAAAGAGTGCTTTCAAAATTCACAGACTCAGGGCTAAACACTGTGAAAAGCAAGTCCAGGCAGCCCCGCCCTGCTGCTAGGACTAACAGACCATAAAGATAAAGAAAAGGAATGCAGGAACCAGCCCGAGTTATCAGGACTGACCCAAACCATCTGGCAGAAAGGCACCTCTCCCAGCTTACTCAGAGTCACACTTAAACCAGATGTCCTTCAAACCCTGATACACCCCTGGCTTCTAAAATCCTGTATGCTCCAGTCAATACGTACTATCCTGCTGTGCTGTAATCTCACTGCCATGTTTAAATGAGCCAATCACTTATAGCCGTGCCAGAAATTAGCCAATTGTGTGTAACCGCCAACCCCCAGCCTCCCTATATAAACCCCCGACTTTTGAGCTTCGGGGTTACACCTCTGTCTCCCGCAAGAGGATATGGTCGCCCTGAGATCCCCGTGAAGAGATCTCTGTAATAAACTCGCTTTTGCTTATTATATCCAAAAAAAAAAAAACCAAAATTATCTTTGTTTATTTATTTTCCAGATGCACAAGCACAAGAGCACCACAGTGCCAATGGTGCAGAGGCCCAAGATAAGTTTAGGAAGCTGGTTCTCTTTTTCTACGATGTTGGTTCTAGAGATAAAATTCAAGTTGTCAGGCTTGGCGGAAATTCTCCTGGTCCAATGGGCTATTTTATCCACCCCAAAAGTTAAGGTAAAAAAATTTAGAATTATTTAATGTATACACTCATATACATGAGTGAATATATGTATTTTTCCTTGGCATGCATGGCTGTGCATTATGTGCATGCCTGTATACTCAGGCCAGAAGAGGACACCGAATCCTCTGGGATTTGAGTTACAGGCAGGTGAGTTACCTTGTGGTTGCTGGAAATTGATCCCAAGTTCTCTGGGAAGAGCAACCAGTCCTCTTAACTAGTGATTCATTTCTCTAGCACCTTAAATTTAGTTTTTAAATGGTATGCTCTAAAGTCTTTTCTTAAAAAATATAATGTTTATTCTTTTCACCATATGGCTATGCTAACACAAATATTTCTTGTTTTAAAATTATTTTATACAGTAGCATCTCTGGATATTGTTACACTTCACTGAATAGAAGGTAATTGTAAATAAACTGTGGATTTGAAGAGACAGACCAAATTCTGTGAGTTTGAGGCCAGCATGGTCTACATAGTAAATTTCAGTTCAGTCAAGACTACATAGAGAGACCCTGTCTCAACCTCTGTTCTAACACAAACAAACACACAAACAAACAAAAGAAAGTAAAATGAAAGAAAACAGAAAGAAAATTGAACATTTCCTCTTAGCTTTGCAATTATGACTTAAGACTCTCATAGAATAGATTCATTTGTTAATAACATAAGTCATTTGAGAAATTTGCATACCATTGTGTTATCTCAGGGTATATACTGGAACCATCACCCTCCCATTATTTTAAAGACAATTTGAGAGTGAAATATCTTCATTTATCATGGTCCTTCCTGTAGTTAAAATTTCAGATTAATCCCAGTGAATGACGTGGAGACAACATGATGACATTTGCATCACTGTAAATGTAGAGGTAACCATGAAGGGTGGAGCTGCTCTCAGTCTTAGGCTAGCTTGTCCAAGGCTCTGGCTTTATCCTCAGCAACTTCAGAGAAAGGGAATATGACTGCCTCTTGATTTCCAATGGAAA
This sequence comes from Rattus rattus, assembly GCF_011064425.1. Taxonomy (NCBI): domain Eukaryota; kingdom Metazoa; phylum Chordata; class Mammalia; order Rodentia; family Muridae; genus Rattus; species Rattus rattus. Next base: position 70,834,297 of record NC_046157.1, read on the forward strand.
CATATGCTAATAAACATATGCTAATAATAATAGTAATTTATCAAGTTGAAAATACTACAAAAATGCCTTTGTATACCTACTGAATGTTTCTGTAGTCAAGCACTGCTGATTGGCTGTTTCACCTATGACTGTGCAGCTTATTGGGAGTGGTAGCTTGCCTCTACCCTCTAGTGTCACAAGAGAGTATTTTATGTAGATGTGCAAAGATCAGAATCCTAAATTTGGGGTAGGTTTCCTAGTGAATGTGGATCATGTTGTTACAGTTGTAAAGTAAAGCAACAGCAGCACGGAATCCCCAACAGTCATCTTGGGATTATCTGTTACTATGTAAACTGCCAACTTAAGCACACTGATTTGGTTTTTTTTCTACACTGTTAAGAAGTACTTAGAAAAATGTTTGCAAACAAAGGTAAAACATGCCCCTAGGCATAGATAATCATGATTATTTTCAATATAGCTATTTATTCAGTAAAATTATCAATTTTATAATAGTATTTAGGGAAAGAATTGTTTGTTTCTTTTACAAATGAATTTGTTTCTCTATCCACATGAATATTCGTTTGTATGTGTGTTACATGTACATGTGATACACATATATAAGTTTACATGTATATATGTAGATTCTATCTTATCTTTTCACATAGCAGGTATGTGGCAGTTTCAATAAGAATGGCTCCCATAGATGGTTGAGAAACACCTAAAGAAATGTTCAACATCTTTAGTCATCAGGAAATGCAAAAATCAAAAACAACCTTGAGATTTCACCTCACACCAGTGAGAATGGCTAAGATCAAAACTCAGGTGACAGCAAATGCTGGCGAGGATGGAGAAAGAGGAACACTCCTCCATTGTTGGTGGGATTGCAGACTGGTACAACCATTCTGGAAATCAAGTCTGGAGGTTTCTCAGAAAATTGGACATTGAACTGCCTGAGGATCCAGCTATACCTCTCTGGGCATATACCCAAAAGATGCCCCCAACATATAAAAAAGACACGTGCTCCACTATGTTCATCGTGAGCCTTATTTATAATAGCCAGAAGCTGGAAAGAACCAGATGCCCCTTCAACAGAGGAATGGATACAGAAAATGGGTACATCTACACAATGGAATATTACTCAGCTATCAAAAACAACGACTTTATGAAATTAGAGGCAAATGGTTGGAACTGGAAAATATCATTCTGAGTGAGCTAACCCAATCACAGAAAGACATACATGGTATGCACTCACTGATAAGTGGCTATTAGCCCCAATGCTTGAATTACCCTAGATGCCTAGAACAAATGAAACTCAAGACGGATGATCAAAATGTGAATGCTTCACTCCTTCTTTAAAAGGGGAACAAGAATGCCCTTGGCAGGGAAGAGAGAGGCAAAGATTAAAACAGAGACTGAAGGAACACCCATTCAGAGCCTGCCCCACATGTGGCCTATATATATATACAGCCATCCAATTAGACAAGATGGATGAAGCAAAGAAGTGCAGACCGACAGGAGCCGGATGTAGATCGAACCTGAGAGACACAGCCAGAATACAGCAAATACAGAGGCGAATGCCAGCAGCAAACCACTGAACTGAGAACGGGACCCCCGCTGAAGGAATCAGAGAATGAACTGGAAGAGCTTGAAGGGCTTGAGACCCCATATGTACAACAATGCCAAGCAACCAGAGCTTCCAGGGACTAAGCCACTACCTAAAGACTATACATGGACTGACCCTGGACTCTGGACCCATAGGTAGCAATGAATATCCTAGTAAGAGCACCAGTGGGAAGGGGAAGCCCTGGGTCCCAGAAGACTGAACCCCCCCAGTGAACTAGACTGTCGTGGGAGGGCGGCAATGGGGGGGAGGGTGGGGAGGGAACACCCAAGGAAGGGGGGGAGGGAAGGATGTTTGCCCGGAAACCGAAAGGGAATAACACTCAAATGTACATAAGAAATACTCAAGTTAATAAAAAAAAAAAAAAAAAGAATGACCCATAGGCTCATATATTTGAATACATGCTTAGATCAGGGAGTGGCACTACTTGGAAAGGATTAGAAGATGTGGTCTTGCTGGAGTAGGTGCAGCCTTGTTGGAGGAAGTGCATTGCTTGGGGTGGGCTTTGAGATTTCAAAAGTCCATGCCAGACCCTATATCTCTCTCCCTGAAGATCAGGATGTAGTTCTCCCCCATGGCTCCCATGCCATGCTCTCCACTGTGAGGATAACAGACTAAGCCTCTGAAATTGTAAGCAAGCTCCTGATTTAATGCCTTTGTTTACAATAGTTGCCTTGGTCATGGTGTCTCTCCTCAGTAATATAACAGTGACAAAGACAAGGTACATTCAACTTTTACTCCACAGCATGTATTAATACCCAGTCTTAGAAAAATGAAACAGACTTATGTTTATTCTTATTAGACAATAACCAACCCCTTTTGATTATTTCTCTGTTTTAGTCATTGGATGACAAGGTTACATTCTCTTTATTTGCTGGTACTCTTTAGTCCTTAAATGTTTTTCTTGGGACTTACATTAAAAACGATAAAAAACAATAGATAAGTGAAATATCATCCTTTTAGTAAATAACATGTCTATAATAATAGCCAGAGGCATTCAAAATTCTAAGACATTAGAACAGATTATTTATTATATTGGATTGATGATAATGCCCTGAACTCCACTGAGGCTAATTATAAATTTCATTTTCCATATACAACTAACTTTTATTAAAGTGTCAATATCTTCATAATTTATATGTATTAATCTTGCCCCAAATACTAATAAACATGCAATAAGACCTTTTAAAGGCATAGTTTCTATTTTTGAAACATTTTTACGGTTAATAAGTATTAAAAATACTTATTGTAAAACTATGAAAACCTGAGGTCAGTAGAAGAAATATAACTATGTAACTGACACCATGTTTTGTTACATGACATATTTCAGTTGGGCAGATGGATTGTGTGCTCAGGTAGATGGAAGTTAGTTCCACTCTTTACCTCTGTGGTCCCTGCATGCATTCAGTCCACCTACACATTCATTCTGTTCTGAGATTTCCCCTGGGTCTTCTTTGTTTTGCACAGTGCTTTGTAACTTACTTTGGGAAATCTTGTGGCAACATCAGACAGAACCATTTACCATTACAGATTCTAACTCCAGTTTGTGATTAGAATCTTACTAACATTTTTAAACAGAAAAAAGATAATAAAATTAATTTATTGCGAAATAAATCCTGTTGCATTTTATGGTCACATTACAGAATATGTGATTTTTTTTTAAATGAAGAGAAACTCCAAAATTCAGTGTATTTTATGCTATTTGCATATTATTGTTGCTGTTTGAGTTAGTGTGTTACTATGTAACCTTGAACTGGCCTATTAATTTATTTTTTACTTAGTTACATTTTTATATTAAAAGCTATTTGACAGGGCTGGAGAGGTGGATCAAAGGTTAAGAGCACTGGCTGGTCTTCCAGTCCTGAGTTCAACTCCCAGAAACCTCATGGTGGCTCATAACCATCTATAATGTAATCTGGTGCCATGTTTTGGCCTGCAGGTGTACATTCAGGCAGAATACTGTACACATAACAAACAAACATACAAATAAATAAATAAACATTTAAAAAGCGATGAGAGGAAACTTAGCTGTGGTATGTTTCATCTATAACTATATTTTAAAATGGTTCTACAAACCATTTTAAATGGTGCAAAACTCATCCAAACAGTAATAAATCACGTAGAGAATACAATAGTGGTTCTTGACAATGCAAAATGAAACATGGGAAGTCCAAGGAAACATAGTTTGCTCAAAAACAGTAATTTCTTTATCTAAAATGTTTCACATCGAGCCTAGAAATTAAGTATGAGCATAAAGTATTTAATAAGATTTCTTGTTGTTTTGGGCATATTAAAAAAAGGAAAATGGAAAATAAATGAAATGGCAGCTTGTTTGTTCCTAAATTACTCTGTAATTCAAGAATTTTTTTGGAGACAGTGTCTTATATAGCTCAGGCTATCCTAAAATTCTAACTCCCTGGGTAGCTGAGGATAACTTTGATTTCGCTGCTCCTACCTCCTGATTGCCTCTATATCTGCCTTTGTAAGTATAAGTCCTTAATATGACTTAGTTATTCTCTTATAGGAGAAAAAATAGATGATAAAAAGATAAAATGGCAAAAAGAAGAATGAAATATTGAAAAATAATATCAATCAAGAGAAGAGGGTCAGAAGCTGTGGGCATGGAGGAGGCTATGGGCACGGGAGGCTATGGGCACTGGAAGCTGTGGGCACCGGAAGCTGTGGGCACCGGAAGCTGTGGGCACCGGAAGCTGTGGGCACCGGAAGCTGTGGGCACTGGAAGTTGTGGGTATGTTTTACTGAAGCAGCATTCCTACTGGTGGTGAGGAAAACACACATACAGTGGCAAAACTGCCTTTGTTTCTGCCATGACTCTGTCATTCCATGGAGTGACTCTGTATCATTTCAAGTGACAATAGTCATTTTGGGGGTAAAGATAAAAATATTTTGGTCATGAAATAAAAAGATATCAAATAATAGATGAGCAAGTTATCTTAATCCATCTATGTTATTACCTTAGAATAACTGAAGTCACCCAATAGAGCATCTCTGGTACACAATGTTTAGTATATTGATAAAAACGTTTATGTGCTTTTCAATTAAAAGTTAACAAAGATTATTCAAACTACTGATATTTGTACACATAATGTAAGGCACACATTATGAATTATAGAGTGATTTATTAAGGAACTAGTAGAAAATATTTATACATTTCATGATAATCTGTGATGTAAGCTTTCAAAGCAAGAATTTAAATTACATTACCTCAGTGTAATAACTATCACCCTATAATTATTTAACTGATACAATAACATGTACATATTTTCAATGCAATGTACTATTCTTTATGTGAGCAATGATCGTGTATACTTTATATTGTAAATACCTTAGTGAGCATCTTTAGTATTTGCCCTTATGCTTTTGTGAGGTAGGCATAAATGAATAGTTTTGAAGTATGTAAAACCCTTGACTTTTATGTCAGAAATGCGTAAGTTATTATAAAGGAAAATCAGAATAAATCCTAATAGTACAAATTTGCATTCCTTTTTCTTTCACTATTAAAAGAACAGATATTTTGGCAGGTGATGGTGGCATACACATTTAATACCAGCATTAGGGAGGCAGAGGCAAAGGGTTAGCTGTGAGTCCAAGGCCAGCTTGATCTACAGAGTAAGTTCCAGGATATCCAGGGATACATAAAGAGACACTATCTCAAAACCAAAACCAAAACCAAAACCAACAAAGGATCAGATAGTTCTAGAAATATACTATTTGGGGATTCCAAGCAGCATAGATATTATTTGGGGCTTCTATATACTATAAACATGCTTTTGCCTTTGCAACTCTAAGGGACACATAATATGCTCTAGTTAGCTTATGTTTTGCTGTGATAAATACCATGACAAAAAAGCAACTTGGGGGCCAAAGGTATTTTTCAACATATAGCTTACAGTTCATTATGGAGGGAAGCTAACACAGGAGTTCAAATCTGGAAACTCAAGGCAGGAACTGAAGCAGAAATGGTGTAGAAACTCTGTTGACTGGCTTGCTCTCCATGGCCTGTTCAGCCTACTTTCTTAAACACCACAGGACCACCTGCCTTGGGGTGGCACCACCCACATTGGGCTGAGTCCCTTTACATCAATCATGAATAAAAAAAAATGTCCCACAGGCATGCCCACAGACCAACCTGGTGCAGCCAGTTTCTCAGTTAGGGTTTGCTTTTCCCAGGTGACTCTGGTTTGTGTCTTGTTTAAAAACACTAATCAGCAAAAAAAAATGTTCAACAAGCTGTTTTCCCATATAGGAACAAGGCACATAAGTATCTTTCCACAATTAACAAAGTATTGTACTTTCCTTTCCTTTAGCCTCCTGTGTACCAGATAATACTTCAGTGATCAGGGAATGGAACTGTCTGTCTGATGTTGATTTCACTTCTGCCATATGTCTGAGTGCTATTACTAAATAACATGGCTGTTATATTTAATGTCTTCAGTGACCCTATATCGTTTATTATGATGACTGTACTAGTTGAGATTCCCAGTAAGAGTGGCACAGATTTCTTTTTCTCTACAATCTCACCAAACATGATTTTTTTTGTTACATATAAGTTGCTAACTTGAAGTAGTAACTTGAAGAAGCATCTTGTCCATAGACTCCAATATTTGACTACTTGTTCCCAGTTGGTGGTGCTGTCTGGACAGGTTTAGGAGGTTCAACCTGCTGGAAGAGATGTCACTGGAAGGAGGCTTTGGGATTTAAAGCCTTGCACAAATTTGAATTTGCTTTCTTTGCTTCATGCTTGTAGTTGAGGATGTGAGTTTTCAGCTTCCTGTGCCTGCTGCTTGTTGACATGCTTCCCCACAATGATGCAGTATTATTGCTCTAGTACCATAAGCCCAAACAAAACTTTTCTTCTATAAGTCGCCTTGATCATGTGTTTTTTTTTATCACAGCAACAGAAAAGAAACTAGTATATAACACAATAAACCAAATGTTAATATATGATAAACTATGAACTTTAATTATTCTTGTTCTTTTCCCATGAATGGACATCTATTTATATATCTTTTTAAAGCAATGTGTCTTAGGGTTTTACTGCTATGAGCAGATACCATGACCAAGGCAATTCTTATAAAGGGCAACATTAAATTGGGGTTGAATTACAGGTTCAGAGGTTCAGGTAGGATCATGGCAGCACCAGACAGACATGGAGCTGGAGGACCTGAGAGTTCTACATCTTTATTCAAAAGCAGAAAGGAGAAAGGAGAAAGGCCTCAATGTCCACTTCTACACTGACATACTTCCTCCAACAAGGCCACACCAACTCCAACAAGGCCATTCCTATATATAGTGCTGTTTCCAGCCCAAACATATTCAAACCACCACACTATGAGGTATAAACTCTCTTTTTCATTAATAATTAAAACTCAGTGATTACACCAAAGACCAAGTATGAATCTTTGGAGGAGTTCAAGGAAGAGAGTAAGATAGTAAATTAAAGCACAAAGCACAAAGGAAGAGAAGAAGCAAGTGGGTAGTATCATTTCCTTGTGGATAAATGTAAAGTTATTGTTATTAAAATGATTTACATCAGAAAAGAATCATAAAAATGATCAAGTAAAGAGAAATGTGTATATTTTAAGATGTGTATATTTTAGTGATGATCATATGTACTTAGGGAATGAGAAGAGATAGACTTCAATTTTCAAATGAATTTAAAGGACACTTGTGCTAGAAGTTAGCAAGCAGCATAGGGTAGTAGCCTTGGAAGGGAGTGTGGAAAAGAATATCTTTGCCTCTATGTTCATCTCCCTTAATTCTAGCTTCTGAAAGACAACATTTCTAAAGCTCATTTGCAGACCTGTGAGGCCAAGTTCTAGCAATGAAATATTAACGGAACTTTCCAGAGGAAGTACAGAGTTTGTTTCATTCTCTCTTGGGGATTTTCTTCTTGTTCTATGGCCTTGGGTGCTAATAAAGAATGGCTGAGGCAGCACCCCACGAGCAAACTTGAGCCTCGGGACCACAGGTAAGACCAACTTTTCTGCTGCAAGAGACCTGCCTGGTGAACTCAGGACACACAGAGGCAAAATTCCTCTAGGACCGGGCACTTCCGGTGTTTACCGGGAGTCCCAAACCCGCGGATCCCGGCCCGCAGCAGCTCTCTGCTCCCAACCCTGTGGGAGAGAGACCTCACCGTCTGGTCAGGTGGGCACTCCTGAGGCTGCAGAGCAGAAAAGACCACCAACACTGCCCACCCCTGCCCACATCCCTGGCCCAAGAGGAAACTGTATACGGCCTCTGGGTTCCCATAGAGGAGGGCCCAGGAGCAGCAGGACCGCTGTGTCTGAGACACCGCCAGAACCTGAAGAGACCTACTAGATAAACAGTTCTCTGCACCCAAATCCCGTGGGAGGGAGAGCTAAACCTTCAGAGAGGCAAACACGCCTGGGAAACCAGAAGAGACTGCACTCTGCACACATCTCTGAAGCCAGAGGAAAACATCAAACGCCATCTGGAACCCTGGTGCACTGAAGCTCCCGGAAAGGGCAGCACAGATCTTCCTGGTTGCTGCCACCGCGGAGAGCTCGTAGGCAGCACCCCACAAGCAAACGTGAGCCTCGGGACCACAGTTAAGACCAACTTTTCTGCTGCAAGTGACCTGCCTGGTGAACTCCAGACACAGGCCCACAGGAACAGCTGAAGACCTGTAGATAGGAAAAACTACATGCCCGAAAGCAGAACACTCTGTCCCCATAACTGGCTGAAAGAAAACAGGAAAACAGGTCTACAGTACTCCTGACACACAGGCTTATAGGACAGTCTAGCCACTGTCAGAAATAGCAGAACACAGTAACACTAGAGATAATCTGATAGCAAGAGGCAAGCGCAGGAATCCAAGCAACAGAAACCAAGACTACATGGCATCATCGGAGCCCAATTCTCCCACCAAAGCAAACACGGAATATCCAAACACACCAGAAAAGCAAGATCTAGTTTCAAAATCATATTTGATCATGATGCTGAGGACTTAAAGAAAGACGTGAAGAACTCACTTATAGAAACACAGGAAAACATTAATAAACAAGTAGAAGCCTACAGAGAGGGGAATAAAAAATCCCTGAAAAGAATTCCAGGAAAACAAAAATCAAACAGTTGAAGGAATTAAAATGGAAATAGAAGCAATCAAGAAAGAACACATGGAAACAACCTGGATATAGAAAAACCAAAAGAAGAGACAAGGAGCTGTAGATACGAGCTTCACCAACA
>NC_046157.1:70843229-70852084 GCF_011064425.1 Rattus rattus
AGAGAGAGAGAGAGAGAGAGAGAGAGAGAGAGAGAGAGAGAGAGAGAGAGAGAGGGAGAGAATTAGCATTTAATTGCTTCTGGCTTCAAAGGATTAGAATTTATAATGACAGAGCAAAGGCATGCACACAGGGATATCTAAGAGCTCATATGCTAATGTTCAAGTAGAAAGCCAGGAATATAGTGGAAATGTCCTGAGTCTTTTGAAATATTAAAAAAATAATCAAAGCTCATGTGACACATCCTTCAACAAGGCCACATTATCTAAACTTAATATTTCAACCAACAAGGGGATAAGTGTCCAAGCATGAGTTAATGAGGTCTCTTCACCGTTCAAAAGACTACTTAGGAACTAGTTAACCATACTGTAACTCCATATTGTATAGCCTTAGGAAATATACCAAATATGATGCTTGCAAGAATTCTGCTATGGAAAAAGTGTATCTATTTTTAGTTTGTTTCTTTTTAACAAAATAATTTGTTTTTAAATATAAATTACAAAGATGGTTCTTCTCTCTATGTCCAAAAGAGTTTTGATCAATTTTCATAATTATACATAACTTTTACATTATTGATTCAATACTGAGCCACAACTAATACATAAATGACATTTACTTGATACTACTATGTGAATTTCATTAAAAATTCTTACATCTTACATCTCTGTAAATTCCTTTAAATTACAGTAATGTCATTAGTAAAAGCTAGGAAAGGCATTTGGAATATGTTGTATAAATCTATAGTATATACTCAAAATTTAAGAACCCGTTAATTAAATTGATAAACTTAAGAAATAATAATAATTGAATGAGCTGAACTCTGATACATATAACCAGTAAAGTATAAAATATATAACTATAGCCAATTGTACATTAGAAATAAAACATTTATATTGTCACTGTAAGCTAGTAACTGTAATACTAACACGTTGTGATATAAAAACCACACTAGACCTAGAATATTTAAAATCAAAAATCAATAAATTAATTCACAATTATTTTTTAAAAGTTCCTGTTGGTAAAGTATACATCTTAACTTTTTTTCTATTAAAAAGGGTATTTATTTTTATTCTTTAATCTTTTTTTGTAGTCCAGACTTTAATTCTCCTCCTGGTGTGGCCCCAACCGCTCCCCATCCTATACCTACCCTCCACTGTCTCCAAGAGGAGGTCCCCACCCTCTACCCACACCCTACCACACCTCCCCACTCCCTGGGGCCTCAAATCACTCAATGGTTAGGTGAATCTTCTCTCACTGACACCAGACCCAGCAGTCCTCTTCAGAATATGTGTCAGGGATGTTATCTCAGCTGGTGTACCCTGCCTGGTTGGTAGCTCAATATCTGAGAGATCTCAGGGGACCAGGTCAGTTGAGACTGCTGGTTTCCCATGGGGCTGCCCTCCTCCACATCTCCTTCCAGCTTTTCCCCAATTCAACCACAGGGGTCACCAGCTTCTGTTCATTGGTTGGGTGTAGGTATCTGCATCTGACTCTTTCAGCTGCTCGATGAGGCTCTCAGAGGACAGTCATGGCAGGCTCCTGTTTTCAAACACTCTACAGCATCAGTAACAGTGTCAGGCCCCAGGCCTCTCCTTGAACGGGATCCCAGTTTGGGCCTATCTCTGAATCTCCTTTCTCCCATGTTCTTATCTAATTTTGTCCCTGCAGTTCCTTCAAACAGTCACAATTCTGGGTCAGAGCTTTTGATTGTGGAATGGCAACCCATCTCTCTACTTGATGCCCTGTCTTTCTATTGGAGGTAGACCATACAAGCTTCCTCTCTCCACTATAGTTCACTACATCCATGGTTCCTCCCTTTAAATCCTAAGAGTATCTCACCTCCAAGATCTATGATACTATCTCGAGAGTCCCTCTACCTCTTATATCCCAAGGTTGCCATTTTCTATTCTTTCTTTTGGCCCTCAACAGGACTGAAGCCCTAAACCTTTAATAATGCATTTAAAATAAATGAATTTTATTTATTTCAAAAAATGTTCAGGTTCAACTGTAAAAATATTGTAAGTAAGAAAAGTGGCCATTCTACCACTGCATAAATCACATACTTTTGGTCTCTTAAATATTTAAAAAATAATGCTTTTCATGTATTTTAATTTTAATACTATGGTTAGATACTGGAATTGTGTAACTAAATTTTACCACACAGTATAGCTCAAGGATCAGACTTATGAGTAAAAAAGATGCTATATAAACAAATCATTGAAATTTCTCTGTGTTAACTATGTATATACTTAGGCTACTTGGGAAGTTTCTAATAATTCATATGACTTCATAAAATATAATATTTACTTTTAAAGATTTGCCAGTTAGTAGTCTAGTTAATTTCTCTTTTCTGAAATTCTTTTAAGACAGATCAAAACTATATTTTTTGAAACATTAGAAATTATAATTAATTAGAGGATTTGAAATAAAAGGTAAAGTCATAGTAAAAACCAAATAATCAAAAATATTTTAAGAGATTTGAAAAGTTTATTAATTCAATTGATAAGCTTTAATAAACTGTAATTTAAACCATAAAAGTAACATAAATGGTTGAACTATGTATGTACTTTATTCTTACAAACTGACTCTATATGAAAAAGTATAGTTTTAATGTAATATTCACAGATGTTGTAAGTATAAATTAATGAAAAATGCTTAAAATGAAGCTTAAAATTAATGCTAGAAATATATCTGTGTACTTTAAAATAAAATTTAAAATTAATTAAAATACAGTGGAAAATCATTAATAGTACAATTTAAAAGTATGAAGGCCAAATATCTTTCAGATAATTCATTATAAAATATAACAAAAAATATAACATGAAATTTAATCTATTATTTTATAAAATATTCATACAACATTTAAAGACTAAACCAAAGTCTTTTCAATGAAGGCTTAATGAAGGCAAGTTTTTATTAAATAGTACAGATGAAGTCTTTTCAGAAAACTGAAGTCAATTTTGTAAAAGCAAATATACAATGTAGATATAAATGATGTAAAATAACATTCTCCAAAATAATTTTGCTTGTATTATATCCTGTTTTGAAGTTGCCTTAACAAATATGTAATTAAATAGTATTTAAATTTATAATAATTCAAACAGTATTAAAATATATGTTAAAATTTAAGGTGTAATATCATTTATTTTTATTTTATTAAGGATTTAAATTAACACTTATATAACTAGCTTATATTTTGTACTATTTTGTTACCTAATAATGACACTATTTGAGAAATGGAAAATAGAAAGGAAACAGCATCAGTAACCCTCTTACTTCAAACGAAATTAAGGAAACGTACATAACAATAGCTACAAATAATGTAAAATACCTAAAAATATCATGGGGTAACTGTAACCAAGCAAGTGAAGGATATGGCTGAACCTTAAAGTCTTTGAAGAAAGAAATTAAAGAAGTTTTCAGAAGATAAAAAGATCTACACTCATGGATCAACAGAAATATCATAATAGAAATTACCAACCTAATAAAGGCAATATACAGGTTAAAAGCAATCCCATCAAAATTTCAACATGATTCTTTACAAAACTTATAAAGGCAGTATATTAAATTTCATATGTAAAACAAAAGAAAACAATATAGCTAAAACAATCCTGAGCAATTAAAAAAAATTGGGCCATTCCTTATTTCAAGCTGTACTAGATCTCATGATATTGGCATAAAATTAATATAAAAACACACGTGGATCAGGGAATCAATTTAAAACCAGACAGCTGATGTTTCACTTAGACACCAAAAGTACATGGTGGAAAAAAACAACAACACGTTCAACAAATGAGGCTTTGTCTAACTTGTTATCTTTATCTAGGAGAATGCAATCACAATGAATCAACTCAAGTTTGTGTGGATCAAAGATATCAAGATAAAACCACACATTGAACTTAACAGAAGAGAGAGTAGGGGATAGGCTTAAACGTTTTGGCATAGATGATGACTTTCTTTGTGTGTGTGTGTGTGTGTGTGTGTGTGTGTGTGTGTGTGTGTGTTTATTTTTATTTTTATTTTTTGTATTTATTAACATAGGCACAAATACCAACAATTAATAAATGGGACACCATAAAATTGAGAAGCTTTGGGAGTGTAAATTACACTGTCAAAAGGACAAAACTATGGCCTAAACAATAGAGAAAGATTTTCACCAATTCCACATCAAATTCAGGGCTAATATCCAAACTATTTAAAAACTCCAAGAAACTAGGCATCAACAAATAAAACAGTCCGATTTAAATATGGGATAAAAATATATACAGAGAATTCACAATAGTTGGAATGCAAATGACAGAGAAATACTTATAGAATGTTCCATATCCTTAGCCATCAGTGATATATAAATCAAAACTACTTGGAAATCCATCTTAGAGGCACTGGAATGGATAAGATCAATAACATAAGGAAAAGTTAATGTTAATAGGGGTGTCCTTTTTTATAGACTGCCAGAAGAAGGTGTAGACAAGATTTACACTTTTCCTACTTCAAATAGTCTTGTTTTTAAAATCTTTCACAGGAGCACAGTGTGTTTTGGGATTTAAGTGATTAAAATTTAAAGATCTTAAGAACACAGATGGAAAAAAAAAATCCAGGTCAATTCCTCCTCTAATGTGTAGGGTGACTCTAGATCCAGAATACTAAATACATGTCAAAAAGAATTTTCCCAGGAGAGTCTAGAAAATAAATTAAAAAAAAAACCCAGAGCTGACAGATTTACTTTTAATTTTTTACAGAACAATCAGAATATTGGCCGTCATTTCAATGCTCCCCAAATTAAGCATTCTATGATCTCTTTGGTGAAAATAAATACAGTTGCTAGAATTTCCATCCAAACTTTGTTTGTTTGCCCAATCACCATCAAGTATGTTGGATTTTATAGTATTAATATCACTGTGCATGCTCGAGAGAAGACCAGTAATAGCTTGTATATGTGTCTCCCATCTAACAAAACATCTAATTTAATGAGATAAATCTAAAATGTAAAAATTCTTTACACATGGCATGTTGAAGTCTATTAAACTTATCAAATGTGCAACTCCATTTGCCCTTTGACTCAGCAATTACACCAAAAACATATACATGCAATTGTACTTGCATGTATAATTCATCTATTCCTAAGAATTGCATAAGTATAGCCATTACATTAAAGTTTTGCATTAATCAAAACTCTGATAGTACATAAAATATCTTTAGGTGAATGGTAGAAAAGAAAAAAAGACTTGGATTAGTAGAATTCTATAAGAGAGCATTATTTATAGATGTCTTCAATTTGCTCCAAAATGTAAGAAATGATGTATAAACTAGTCACTAAAATATGAGCATAAAGGAAGCATCTAGAAAAATTGTGGTGGATTGGTTGACCAATAAAATATAAATTTGAAAATTAATTTTCTCAAAGCAAAGATTTTCGTTGCTTTACATACAGAGAAGTAATGTGAAACCACAGTCAAGTTAATAGACAAACAACTGGGTAGATTTGATATATTTACATAAAGAAGTATTACTTAGTGATTAAAAATGAAATGTGCAGGCAAATGAATAAGACTAGAAAAGATTACCCTGAGTGAGGTACCTCAGATTCAGAAAGACAAACATGATATGTACTCACTTAAAATTGAAAATTTACTACAAAGTAAAGAATAATTATGCTACAATACACATACCCAGAGAGGCTATGAAGCAATGACACAAGGAGAAATGCATGGATCTCCCTGAGAACAGGAAGTAGGATATCAGTTTGACTGGAGGTGGGTGAGGATGTGAACCAGAAGGATAGGTTGGGAGAGGTTGAAGGGAAGGAGTACTGGGAGAGGACTTGGGAGGGGGCAATTTGAGAGCAAGTTAGATACTTAATGCAATGTAAACTCCCAGGAAACTATTAGTTAAGACACCATGTAATTAGGGATACAGAGCATGAACCGGCCTTCTCCTATAATCAGGCAGGACTTCCAGTGGATGTTTTGGGACATCAACCCAGCCACAGTACGTTCAACCTACCATTTCTCCTGCCAATAACACGTGCTGCAGTTTAGGTAGCATTGAAAATTGAGGGAGTGGCTAACCAGTAACTGGTCCAGCTTACGATCCATGGGAAAAAGGGGGGCAGCTATCTACCTCTGCATTGCCTGGAAGTTCGTAAACTAGAGGTCAGATGGCTCAGCGACCTAATATAAAACCAAACACAACTGACAAAAATGTCATTGAAAGATGTTTAATGATACTGTGCTATACATAGAGACTGGTGTCTAATCCAACTGTCAGAGAGGCTTCATCCAGCAATTGATGGAAACATTTCAAGAGAAGCACAGACAAGCATTAGGTGGAGTTCAGGGAATACTGCCAATGAGAGTGAGAGAGGATTGTAGGAGCCAGATGGGTCAAGACACCACAAGATAATCTACAGTATCCACAAACATGGACTTATAGCAGCTCACTGAGACCAAACTAACAATCATGAAGCCTGCATGGGTCTAACATAAATCCTGTGCATATATGTTATAGTAGTGTAGCTTATTGTTTTTGTGGGACTCCTACCAGAGAGAGCAGGGGCCATTTCTGATGCTTTTGCCCTCTTTTAGGACCCATATCCTCTGACAGGCTTACTTCATCAAGCCTTAACATGAGGAAAAATGTCTAAACGTATTGCAGCTTAATGTGCCGTCTTTGGTTGAGACCTGACTTTTTCTAAGGGAAACACCAGGAGTAATGGGGAAACAGTAGATGGTGAGGGAGAAGATGGAAAAGGGAGAAGGAGAAGGAAAATGAGAGAATAAATCACGAAAAAATTAAAGTATTTGATTGGCAAATCAACAATTATGTGCTTATAACTGCTTTTAGTTAGAACATTATTTAAATAGCTGATTGTTTCCCCAATTAAAAATTATAGAAATCTATAACAGACAGTCATGATGTTATCAAAAACTGATAACAAATTTTACTACAAGTACATTTTATACTCTAATGAACCATATAAAAACACGCAACTATAAGTGAGTCATGACCATGTAGATTTCCTGCAGTATTTTACCAGTGTTTCAAGACCTATGTCAAATAGTATTTAAAACGCTCTTTAAAAACGGAAAAAGGCATGTTTATGAAGTCACTATTAAACTGACACCAAACCCAGACAGAGTGGCATCCTGCTGTAGACCATCATCATTGATGAGCATACTTTAAAAAAAAAGTTCACTGATAAAATACTGGAAAATTAAAGGTCACATAAAAAGATCACTAAAATTAAATTGGCCTTATTTCAAAGGTGCAAGAATGTTCAACACGCACACAGTGTTAAATGCAATGCATCCTGTAAATAGATGAATAGACAGAAATTACTTGGTCATATTAAGATGTCAAAATGGACTTTGACAAGGCAAAAGCATATGTCAGCATTGTGGCTCTCCCTGCCCTCAGGAATCATTGGCTAATATCAATCCACAAGGGCAATGGGAACAGAGATGACAAACAGGGGTTCAGAAGCCCAGTGTAAATAATTACACTGGTGCCGGCTCTGGGGTGTCAGTTCAATTTTATTTGGGGTAATATAACAATCAAAAACAAAACAAAACAACAAAAGCAAGCAAACATAAATTTTAAAAAGAGGACAATGAAAAATAACCAGTGTCCCTAGCTGATTATACAATTATATAATTTGGGGTCTGGAGGTAGAAACATCCAGGATGGTCAAAATTCATTGGTCGAAGTGTGAGAGTACCAAAATGCCTCATTAGAATTGGGAAGCATTTCAGGAATCTCAAGTACTACATGAACATTTTTTTTCAGGAAAAAGGAAGTTGAACTTGGAGTCAAGCTAACCAAAGTGACATTCCTTAGCTAGGGCTGTGTGTGTATAGGGGTTGGGGGGGCAATTCCCCTTAAAGGTCAGAGAAAGTGATTCTGTAGATACTGCCACCTGGTCCAGAGGCTATTCAATCAACTCAATCAATAGGTTTCGAACTTAATTAGTAGCATTTTCTCACACAACGTCACTCAATAATAATGGCAGACACATATGCTAAATTATTACAGATTGAAAAATAAAGAACAAAAGCATCTTTACTATGATCATAAACAACAACAAAAAAAGATTCCGCCTCCTCTTCTCTTGTTGGATATAGTCAAATTCTCATCGAAAAATACAATAATCAATAATTTTAAAAAGACATATAAATGACAAAGACAAAATGAAAGTATATTAATTTGAAGATTGTATGATTCAATAAATATGAAAATTATAAGATTCTCCCAATATTCACTGAATCATTGAAACTTATGTATTATTCAACAGTGTCAGGATACAAAATAAAAACACAGAAACCAATAGCCTTCTTGTGTAACAATGACAAGGATATTGAAATACAAATCTGAGACTCATCATATTGATCACATACACACACACACACACACACACACACACTAACTGAAGAAGTGAAAGACAATGAAAAATCATGACATCAAAGAAATGGCAGAAAACAATAAGATATGCAAAGATAAAGATCCCATGTGTATTGAACAGAAGATAATGAATTATGAAAATGTTCATCTTACACAAAACAACTCACAGATTTAATGAAATATCCATAAATATCTCAGGATATTTCACTCACAATTATTTTTAGAAAATCATCTTAAAGTATACATGGGAATGCAAAAGATCCCAATAACTAATATAATCTTGAACAGAATGAACAGAGCTATTGATGGAATAGAAAGAAGTATGAAAATAGCCATGCAGAGAAGATGAACATCATAGTCTATGTGAACCACATATAAAACTATCCAAATGTTGATATTTTATAATGTTGGCACAAATATACACCGACAACAGGAGAGTACCTTCAATACATTATTATAT
>NC_046157.1:72271447-72271685 GCF_011064425.1 Rattus rattus
GTCCCGATTCCACCCGCAAGTCACTTGCAGCAGATAAGTTAGTCTTTACCTGTGGTCCCGAGGCTCAAGTTCGGCCAAGGGGTGCTGCCCACGGGCTCTCCGCTGGTGGCAGCGACTCAGGAAGATCTGCGCCGCTTTCTGGGAGCCTCCTCAGGCACCAGGGTTCCAGATGGCCTCCGTGTTTTCCTCTGAATCAGCAAAGTGTGTAGAGAGCAGTCTCTTCTGGTTTCGCAAGCGG
>NC_046157.1:72271732-72488008 GCF_011064425.1 Rattus rattus
GTTCCTGTTTATCCGGTCTGTTTCCTTCAGGTTCCGGCGGTGTCTCAGGCAGTGCTCCTGCCTCACCTGGGCCCTCTCCCACGGGAGCCCAGAGGCCTTATACAGTTTCCTCTTGGGCCAGGGATGTGGGCAGGTGTGGGCAGTGTTGGTGGTCTCTTCTGCTCTGCAGCCTCAGGAGTGCCCACCTGACCAGGCGGTAAGGTATCTCTCCCACAGGTTCTGGGAGCAGAGAGCTGCTGCGGGCCGGGATCCATGACATGACAATCTTAAAGGTACTGTAGTGGCACGCATACATTGGTACAAATCATCAGCTCTCTAGTTGGACTTAAAATCCATGCGACAAGAGTGAAGGGTGCCTAGTACAGGAAACTATCCAATTAGGAAGGGCTAGTCAATTCACGGACCATAAAGGGTTAATTTACTACTACTTTTCTACAAATTCACCATAATCCCTAACTCCACTCTATGTATATATTTTATATCCACATATAAGCATAGCGGAAGCATATAAGAATCCAGAAAACATCTCCTTGCAAAAGACAGATACTATTAGAGAAAACCACAACCAGTCAACATGCAGAATTATTGAGCCAAGTCATAATTGGATAAAGTGGCAAAGCAACCGCAGCTAAATAAATACCAGGTAACACTGTGGAAGAGGAAGAGGAATGATAAGAGACAAAAGATAAAGAATTTTTTTATGAGACTCTGTATGTTACTAATCACAGAAACTATATCCACTAACATGACTGCCTAAACAGGAGGTAAACCACAGAAACTATATCCACTAATGTGACTATCTAAACAGCAGTGAACAAGGACAAAAATAGACATGTTAAAGTAGATGGGAAAAAGACCCCAAGGTCTCAAACCTACACAAAGATCTACAGACAATTAAGGAATGCTGAGAGCGATAGAAAAAATTTTTCACTTTAGAAAAGCACACAAATTAGTTATCCAAAACCCATGGTCATCCCTGAAATCGTACATCCAAATAATATCATAGGAGTAGTATAGTTGTATTTAGGAATAATATGTATGTGTATGTGTATACGAAGTACAAGATGTATATGTATTATATGTGTACATGCATGATGTATATGTATGGATATGATGTATATATATGATGTATATGTATGTGATGTATATGTATGCGATGTATATGCATATGATGTATATGCATATGTGTATATGTATGATACGTTGGCTAGTCTTATGTCTACTTGACACACAAATGAGATCTCTGGAAGGGGGTTACTCCTATTGAGAAGATGTAGCCATAAGCTCCTGTTGTAAGATATTTGGCACCTGGGACTGGTGGTTACTGGTCTATAATAATGTAAGCCGAGGAATCCATGAAGTGCAAGCCAGTAAGCAGAACACCTCCATTGCCTCTGCATCAGGTCTTACCCCCCGTTTCTTGCCATATTGAGTTTTGGTCATGACTTCCTTCATTTCACTCTGTGGAATGACTGGGGAAGCATAAGCTGAATAAACCTTTTCCTCCACAATTTAATTTTTGTTTGTGATGTTTCATCTCAGCAATAGGAACTAACAGTATACACACACACACACACACACACACACACACAGGCATGCGTGTGCACACACACACACATAGCATTATATGAGAGATTGGAAGGATGAATGGAAAAGTGTAAAGTGAAATTTTATTGTATCTCAAAAAATGGTAAAGAATTTGAATAAGGAGTATAGTGTATATCTCATTTATTTGATGTCATAACAACTGATCTTTGTAGATCATGAAATACTGTGATCACCTTAAAGGGATAAAGACCTACAAAGACAATGCAAAGAACTACAGGGTTATGGATTTTATTTTTTTTCCCTCCATCAGAGTAAGTTAGAGGTAGGATACGACTCTCACCCAAAAAGACAAGAAAGAGGGGCAACTCAAAAGAGCAATGAAGGGATAGAGAGCTACATAGAGATCAGTGCACTGAGTAAATGCATGCAGTACAGTAGAGCTGAGTCTATTCATGAGTTCATGTATTCAGCAAAGGGTACAAGAGTCAGTTGAATAGAAAGAACGAGAAGGAGCACAAGATTACAACAAACTGCTAGAGTGAGTTTGAGGCAGAGCATTGCCGTGAGAAGCTGAGAGAAGCCAGATTGAATTGGTCAGCTGGGAGAGGAGTCTGAGACAGAAAAACTGACATGAATCAGTCAGAGTTGAGAGAGAGCTGTAAGGGGGAGCTCATTCAGCAGTAAGCATCGAAGATGACAATTACATCAGGCAAACAGAAGTTACTGTCACAGAAAATGAAACACAGTGGTTACTTTGAAAGAAAGAAAAGTGCAGGTATCATCCTATTTAATGTTTTTGTTTATCTATTCTGATCATATTCTGCCTCTATTCCAAATCCTCCAGGGTTTTACCTGACCTCACTAATCATCCAACTTCATTTTTAATTTTTTTCTTAAAACTATGCACGTGCGTGCACACACACGCACACACACGCACGCACACACACACACACACACACACACACACACACACACACACCCTTCACCACATATATTAGATCTGAGTTCAGTTAATGTTTGCTAATCCTGCCTTTTATTGCAGTTAATATGTCATATGGCACTCTATTAAAGAAAACTGATTTTCTTTCTCCTAGAAGCTATCTTATTTGCATAGCTTCTTTTGGGGTAGAACTTTGTGTCCATTTCCTCTCCTCTAGGTTGGAATTTTGTATGGCTTGAGCTTGTTCATGTACTCTGCATGTTATCACATTATCTGTGAATCCGCACATGTGTCTACGTGACATGTGAAAGTACCATTTTCTTGAATCAGCTGCTCCATGTGTCTCTTCCACTCTTGTCATGCACGCCTTTCCATAGGCCCTTGGTCCCTGAAATGAGGGGTGTGGTGCAGATATTCCATTTAGAGGTAAGTACTGGAGAGCCTCTCTCTCTCTGTACTTTGTCCATTTGTCCATCGCTGCGTTGATTACAATATATTACAAAACTAAGCTTGTCTGATGGACACTCAGTGATGAGTTGATGCATGAACATAGTGTTATGTTCTTTTATTTTAATGGTCATTTAGCAGAATAATAGGTTTTTCTCCAGTTCCCATGAGTCTACATAGTCTTAGGTTCTTGGTGTCATAAAACAGTGACAGGCATGGGTTCCGTCTCTTACAGTGAACCATAAATTCAATTTGAGAAAGTGGTTGGCTACTCCTCTACTACTTGTACCTTGATTTCCCCAGTGGGCATGCATTACAGGCAGGTAACCATTTTAGTTTCCCGTTTGGACAGTTGATTACATTTCTCCTCTGGTAGTGTCTAACCCTTTCTGACACTAAGATTAAGAGCCAGTTGTACTAGAACTTCCAGTTGAGTACCGGGTTGATTTCGCCGTGTTCTTTTTCATAATCTATGGTACTTCAATAACAGGGTCCTACAGTCAGACTTTGGAGGGTAACAAATATGAGAGCATCTTTTATGTTTGTAGTATATCATATAATGAAGCTGTGCCGTGCCGAGGTTTTTGTCAGTGTGGTAATATTCTGATTCGCCAATTCCTTCTGCAGTCACTACAAGAGACCCGGCGTAGGTGGAAAAGAGAGGGATCGTATTGAAAATCAGTATATTTACTAATTTTCATAATATTTCCTCCCACTCTTTTTTTTTTTTTTTGATCTCCTCTAATCATGGCAGCAGTTTAAGTAACCTGGCAATCTGTAATCAGTAACTTAGCTTGCTGCCCGATCATAGTTGTGTCTGATTCTCTGTTTAAATATTTTCTTCCTTGATTGACCTGGGTTCTTTCCTCCCCTACAAGTTTTTGATGACGGGATGACATCCCAAGCTTTTATTATATTCAAAAATATGAGAGATTAGCCCACAACATACTTTCAATTAAAGAGGGCAGTGTACTGTAATATTTAGGTTTTCCTTTTGCTTTATTTTTGTGTTAACATCAATTTACAAACATGTCAATTTTCTTCTTTGTGAGTCTAAATTCAATTTAATTTATGGGTTACAGGAAGTTTGCTAATGACTGAGAAATATGACTGTAATATGTAGTATATGTGTGCTTATATCTATGCATGCACATGTATTCTACCAAAAGATTTACATGACAGAAAACGTTTTATTATTTTCTTTTTATTATAAAAGCAGAAAAGAAATTCAAGGCAAAATGCATCCATTTTTTTCTATGAGGCTTTTGATTTCTTAGGAAAAATGACAGAGAATGTTCATTCATTCTTAGTATAAATAGTAACTCTAACCCATTTCACCTTCCTTCTCATACCTGCGAAGCTGAAAAATGTCCCGGATATTAACTTATAATATGTCAGTCCTGAAAGGAGAAAAGAAAAATTACTGTGATAAATATAGCTACAACAGCTATATCACGTTTTTAAATTTATGACATATTGAAAAAAAGGCTCTGGGCTTTAATGTCAGAGAGGATAGGTATTAGAGTATATCAGGGGAGTGTAGTCCAATATAGAGATTTAGTATATTGCTCTGTGAGTATTCTCTCTCTCTGTCTCTCTCTCTGTCTCTCTGTCTCTCTGTCTCTCTGTCTCTCTATCTCTTTCTCTCTGTATGTGTGTGTGTGTATGTGTGTTTGTTTGAGAGAGGTGAGAAAGGACGAGAAAGAGAGAGAGAGAGAGAGAGAGAGAGAGAGAGAGAGAGAGAGAGAGAGCTTATTTTAGTTTTGCTTCTCTTTACCAGAGAAACTTTAATAGAGCTTAAGGGGTTTGCAACACCACAGAAAGAACAACAATATCAACCAACCATATCCTACCAGAGCTCCCAGGGACTAAACCACCAATCAAAGAGTACACATGGAGGGACTACTGGCTACAGCCACATATGTAGCAGAGGATGGCATTGTATGGCATTAATAGGAGAAGAAGCCCTTGGTGAAGGCTTATTTCCCCAGTGTAGGGGAATGCCAACGTGTTGAGGTGTGCATAGGTGGGTGGGGGTGGGAGCATCTTCATAGAAGCAGGAGGAGGGGGGAGGGGGCATGGGATAGGTGGGAAAGGGGATAACATTTAAAATATAAATACATAAAGTGTCCAATAAAAATGTGGATCAAAAATAAAAAATAAAACAGATTATCTAGAGAACTCAAAAAATAAGAAATTACTATTTAAAAAATGCTTTGATTTTATGTTTTATCTATTTGAATGTCATGTTGACTTGTGCACAGAGTTTAAAATAATGCTGTTAAGGTGCACAAAGTTGATTCTGTAGACTTCTTCTTTGAACAAACAATAACAGCATTTCCTTATTAAGAATGCTGTTTGTCTATTTTTGTAAATAACATATATTAGATTTCAAGTATTTATTTTAATTTTATTATTCATGAATAAAATTAAAAATTTAACTTTAAAAAAGTTATTCTTTGTGTGTGCACTGGGGACACCATGCCATGTCAGACATGTGGAGGTCAAACAACCATTTTCTGGAGGTTATTCTGTCCATCTGCCTGCACACAGGTTTCTGGGATTAAACTCTTGCTGTTAGGCTTTCATGGCTACCAAGTTTTGAAAAAATTTCTTTTTTATTTTAATGTTATAATTACATTATTTTCCCTTCTTTTTTTTTTTTTATTTCTTTTTTTTTTTGGAGCTGGGGACCAAACCCAGGGCCTTGTGCTTCCTAGGCAAGCACTCTACCACTGAGCCAAATCCCCAACCCCTTATTTTCCCTTCTTACTCCTCCCTCCAAACTCTCCTCTTTGCCCCTTGTCGATATCTTTTAGATTCATGATCTCTTTTGATATTAAGTTGAATACATATGTATATATTAATAAGTACAAATCATTATAAATACCTAAGTACAGCCTTTTCATCATGTTGATTTCTACTTATATGTATTTGTTTTCGGGAGATCTGTCTGAATCATTTCAGTTACTTGAAGATAAGTGCATTTCCTTTTCCTTTAGTATTACACGAGTGTGTCTCTGTGTGTTTGTGTGTGTATGTGTGTGTGTGTGTGCGCGCGCGCGCACATGTGTGTGTGTGTGTGTGTGTGTGTGTGTGTGTGTGTGTGTAAGCACACACAGGCATGATTAGGTTACTGAGAATATAACTCACAGACTTCTGTGTGCTGTTTAAGAGTTCAGCTTTGTTTTCTTTAATTGTTAGATCTATTTTTCTTTAATGGTTTTAACACTCTACTAATATTTGAACAATAATTTTCATTCAAATTTTGGTTCATACAACATGAGGTGCCACCTATGTGTCTGACTGTCTAACAGCCTCTAGTTGATGTTTACAATCTATGACACCTTTTAATATAACGACCTATCTCTAACAACAATTATTTTATACAAACAATAGTAATCTTAAATAATTTATTTCCACAAAAGGCTCTAGCTACTGTAAAATTTAAAAATCAGATGCATACAAGAAACAGATACAACTATTCTTGTGCAGTATCCTTTATACAGGCATGGAAATTCTTCAACCATTCTCCTGGGCAAATCTCCAGCAATGCCTGCCTTGTTGGGTTCAATGTCTGCTGACACAGGGCAATTTGTAAAGCTGTAGATAGTAGAATATTTTTGAAACCTTATTAAAATGATAAATATTAAGAAGAAGTAAAAGAGGTTTTAACCCATTATAAGCTTTTCTGGAATGCCAATGAGCTGAACTACAAGCACATTGGCATCTTAAAGCCATAATTTCCCAGCTATGAGTAAAAATTTCATTCATGAACTAGAAGGATTGGTTGGTATGGGAGTCTGAATTTAGTCTGAGTATAAACAATACCATCAATTCTACATGTTAGACCCGATCTGGTTTGGAAATAAAACAGATTGGAGTCTAATGAAGGGTTCTGGGGAAATGGTTAGCTGTAAAGATATACATACATAATAGTCCTCATAAATCTATGCAGAGAAAATAAAAATTGAATTTATGTGGCACCAGAACATCTCTGACTATAACTCCTAAAATATTAGGTGTTCAAGTCAGAACTGAGGATGTCAAATACTCCGAATGTCTTAGTCCTAAAACAAGTTTAAAATAAATCAAAACATTATGCACATACATTATCGGAGCTAGTTGTCCTTTTTTTCCTTTTAGATAATTCTAATTATAAATTCTAATGATTTTTATTACATTTTTATATAAATAGGCTTCTTTTGGCATAGTAGAGACTGGAAAGATAAGTTGGAATGCTCTTTTGCTTTACTGGGTTCATTACATAGGTAAGAAATACAAGGCAATAAGACAAGGGATAAATAAGGTAAAAAATTTGAAATTGTAAATCTATGTAAATCAGTGTAACAGGCATCAGAGAAATGAGATAACAACATGATGGACTGCCTGGGCAACACATTATTTCTAAGTAGTAGGTAAACTGTGGAAGAAGTGTGCTTCCTGTAAGTACTTTCACCAGAGTAGTTTTTAGCCTATTTTTGGTGTAAGCAACTTATTTTCAACTTCTCTTCTCTACTGGTTTATAACAAACTGTCATAGACTAGAAATTTAAGAAGAAACAACTTCCTTGTTCTAAAACCCAATGGTTATCTTATTTGGATTCTTTTGAGGTTTACTGTTGGTCTGGAGACAGATGCAATTCTGCTGCCCCACTTCCCCATGAAGTGGAAATTTCTGGTTTTTTTAACAACTCAGTTATGCCAAGCGACACCTTTTTCTGGAAGCTGACTTGTGAGAAGGCATGTAATGTTTTGCTGAAGATACATAGTTTTGAGGGCATGTGATGTTTAGAAAGAATACAAATGGAACCCCACAGACAATGAGAGGCCACTCTTGTCCTGCTAGTCCATGCAATGCTTCACTTCTTTCCTGATCCTTGCTGGTCTTCATTGGTCTTCACTTCATAGACAGAAAGGCACCACAAAACTTCTTGTGGCCTTCCATCTGATTCTGGACACTTCTGTGAACTCTTGCCAATTTTGTGGAAGCTTGATGTTTCTGTTGGATTGAACCACTGCTTGGAATTCTTGTTTGGAGTTTACTATTGGGCTGGACTGCTTTTATTCTGATAACAAATTTTATTTTGAGTAGGAGAGATAACTGACTGCTACTATACACCATTAAAGGAGAGTTTGATAACATATTATGAGCACCAATCAATGTTTAACTGCATACATGAGTTTTCTAACTCTTTAAGCAACTGTTCAGTTGGACCTTTAAACATTAGAAGCAATCTATACAAAGTGTGCATAGTCTATACCAAAGAACTATTTCTAAACATGTCTACAATCTCCCTTTTCTACTAACCCTCTTTCTCCCCTACCACTGGTCAGTGGACTAGAAGGGAGGTTGAAGTTTTTAAGAACACTAAATAGAGTAGGTTTTGAACAATCTATGCCCACACCCCCTCCACTTGTATTTTTTCTCTTATGTGTAGATCACAGCTATTTCTTTTGATTGTACAAATGCCTTTTTATTAAGACATTTTGTGAGTGGGTTAACATCCCATTTTAGCAATCTTAATTTATTTCATTACCTATTTGTAGGTCTTTTAGATAAATATGTTACTATAACTGAATATACAAGGCAATCAAGTTAAGCAAAATAATCACCATAGGTTAGTCTTACATGTTTGCTTTGGTTGGCCTTTTACAAAGTGGCTCTGATAAATTTGTTTTGAATTCCTGATGGACCCAGCTATATGAATATGTTTGTGTGAGATAGGGACCAGGGCTTCCAATATTTTCTACAACACCATGTTTTCAATGGCATTACTTCTATTAGGCATAACTTTTTAAAAGTTCTGTTACCTGCTAATCACGCTAGAGATTGTACACCAAGTGTTCTGACACATGGTCTTCTGGGTGACACATTAAAATAATAGCTGTCACATTATAAACAATTGGGGGTTTGGACAGCAAAATATGGATTTTAGGTGGACACAAATTATATCATAACAAATCCAGACTCTTGTGTAGATGCTCTTTATCTTGTGATAAGATTTTGTTCTGTTAAATCTATCATAACTGAAAAAAGAAACAAAAAAAAAATGCTCCCGGTGTTCTTACCTACTGAACTGCATAATTTATTTTAAAACATCATCAACATAACTTTTATAGTTGCTTACATTTGAGCGAAATAATCTAACACAGGATGGATTTTACAATAAAATGCTAAGCTCAGTGTATCACATGGCTGAATACGAAAGAGAGCTGATTGTCACTGAACAGCGTTAAACGAGAGTTTAATAAAATGTTATGAGCACAGAAAAGGAAAACTAGTTAATGTTTAGCTGAATGCAGTACTGTTCTAGCTCTGTAAATTTGAGCAACATTTCAGTTGGACCTTTGTACATTAGAAGCGCTTTATGCAGAAACATGAACATCCTACTCCAAAATCATATTCCACAGCAGAGAGTAAAGGGATTCATCAGAAAGTTGAGTGGTTTGCTCAAAAGGAGAGGAAAAAGGAAGGAAGGAAGGAAGGAAGGAAAGGAAGGCATAATACAGAATTAATCAGAGATTCTGAATTCTTTCAGTTTTGATATTATAAGTTCATTATTTCTCACATTCCCCCCAAACCCTTGTAAACCTTTCCCCAACTACTTTCAGATTCATAACATCTTCCTCAATGTATATTACTCTCTGTCTCTCTCTCTCTGTCTCTCTCTCTGTCTCTGTCTCTGTCTCTGTCTCTCTGTCTCTCTCTCTGTCTCTGTCTCTGTCTCTGTCTCTCTCTCTCTCTCAAATATAACCCATTAAGTCCATATAATGTTACTTATATGCATGATTTTGGGGATGACCATTTGAGTTCCTGAACTCTCAACTGTTTTTAGATTGTCTGTTTTAACTTTATGACTAAACTTATGTAAGGTTGATGCACTCCCTATTCTTTTGCACCTACAGATGTTCCCGTGAAATAAGGAAGCACAAAATTTCAACCACAGAATGTACCTGCTAGTGCTTTAATTCGGTTTCCCAGGTTAGCTCTGTATCATAATCCAAAATTAGTCTCAAGAGGAGAAGAAGAATTGATTGCGTTAAAGGATTGAGTCAATATTTATTATCAAGGGCATTGATTCTAAAACTCATATTAAATAAATCATTTCACTAGAATTCATGCTGTTTTATTTTTCCTTTGGTTCCTTTCTCAATCTCTCCTCTCCCTTCTTCATTTCCTCATTCTTTCCTTCTCTCTCACATTTTAAACGAAACTGGCACATAGGAGCACTAAATGGCCTTCACGAACTAGAAACACATCCTGCCATTAAGGTGCAACTTTGTATTCTTTTTACTATTTATTTTGAAACCTGTAACCACTCAGTTGCACAGGCTGTCCTTGAACTCATTCATTACCTGAGAAGTCCTTGCATTTTTCATCTTCCGGTCTCAGCCTTGCACGCAGACAGGATGACAGGTATGGATAAGCAGACCTCACTAGGTGGATCACAATTAACAGCAGTGACCTTCAGAAATATTTTAGACATGTACCTGTGAAACTTGTTACTTTATTCTTATTAAAGAGAAACACCCAGAAAGGCTAAGGTGGTACTAAATTTAGAGAAGAGAAAAAAAAAACCCTGATTGTCATTCAAAGTTATTTTGTTTTTCCCATTATTTACAGGTGTCTTTTGAATCATCAATATATATAATTAACATTTAGAGCTTTAGCTTCCAAACAGAGACATCTTTCTTAATTCCAAAATATTTTGCAATATTTGTAAGGATATATATATATATATGTATATATATATATATACATGTATACATATATATATGTAAGGATATATATATATATATATATATCCATCCAGATATGTAAAAGTCAGATTTACACAGGCTAATTGTAGCAAAAATGATACTCAAATTAACCTCCTGAATAACATAATTCATTTGATAATAAAAGAGACCAAAAGAAAAAAGTTGAATAATTCTTTTTCAGTAATAGATAAATTAATGCAAATGGTCTGCTAGAGATCTTCTAACATTGCTCTGTAAATGTGAGTCATCAAGTTTAGGTGAATATTAAGCCTTAACTGCTAGAGAAGAGTAGAAAATAACCCATTTCTGCTCCAGATCCATAAAGCTGTGGGTTCATTGTCCTATATGTGACTTAGAGTCCGACACAAGAGACCTTACTAAAGCTCAAAGCACACGTTGCACCTCACACAATAATAGTAGGAGATTTCAACACTACACTCTCATCAATGGACAGATCATGGAAACAGAAATTAAACAGAGACGTAGACAGACTAAGAGAAGCCATGAACCAAATGGATTTAACAGATATTTATAGAACGTTCTATCCTAAAACAAAAGGATATACCTTCTTCTCACCACCTCGTGGTCCTTTCTCCAAAATTGACCATATAATTGGTCATAAAACAGGATTCAACAGATACAGAAAGATAAAAATAATCCCATGTGTCCTATCAGATCACCAGAGGCTAAAGCTGGTCTTCAATAACAATAAGGAAAGAATGCCCACATATACATGGAAGTTGAACAGTGCTCTACTCAATGAAAGAAATAAAGAAAGAAATTAAAGACTTCTTAGAATTTAATGAAAATGAAGGCACAACATACCCAAACTTATGGGACACAATGAAAGCTGTGCTAAGAGGAAAACTCATAGCTCTGAGTGCCTGAAGAAAGAAACAGGAAAGAGCATATGTCAGCAGCTTGACAGCATACCTAAAAGCTCTAGAACAAAAAGAAGCAGGAGGAGTAGAAGGCAGGAAATAATCAAACTCAGAGCTGAAATCAACCAAGTAGAAACAAAAAAGACCATACAAAGAATCAACAGAACAAAAAGTTGGTTCTTTGAGAAAATCGACAAGATAGATAAATTTAGCCAGACTAACCAGAGGAAACATAGAGTTTGTCCAAATTAACAAAATCAGAAATGAAAAGGGAGACATAACTACAGATTCAGAGGAAATTCAAAAAATCATCAGATCCCATTACAAAAGCCTATATTCAACAAAAGGTGAAAATCTGGAGGAAATGGACAATTTCCTAGACAGATACCAGGTACCAAAGCTAAATCAGGAACAGATAAAACATTTAAACAACCCCACAACTCCTAAAAAATAGAAGCAGTCATTAAAAGTTTCCCAACCAAAAAGAGCTCAGGTCCAGATGGGTTCAGTGCAGAATACTATCAGACCTTCATAGAAGACCTCATACCAATACTATCCAAATAATTCCACAAAATTGAAACAGATGGAGCACTACCAAATTCTTTCTATGAAGCCACAATTACTCTTATACCTAAACCACACAAAGACCCAACAAAGAAAGAGAACTTCAGACCAATTTCCCTTATGAATATCGACACAAATATACTCAATAAAATTGTTGCAAACCGAATCCAAGAGCACATCAAAACAATCATCCATCATGATCAAGTAGGCTTCATCCCAGGTATGCAGGGATGGTTTATTATATGGAAAACCCCTAATGTCATCCATTATATAAACACCCTGAAAGATAAAAACCACATTATCATTTCATTAAGTGCTGAGAAAGCATTTGACAAAATTCAACACCCCTTCCTGATAAAAGTCCTAGAAAGAACAGGAATTCAAAGCTCGTACCTAAACATAGTAAAAGCCATACAGCAAACCAGTACCTAATATTTAACTAAATGGAGAGCTACTGGAAGCAATCCCACTAAAATCATGGACTAGACAAGGTTGCCCACTCTCTCCTTACTTACTCAATAGGGTTCTCAAAGTCCTAGCAAGGGTAATCAGACAACAAAAGGAGATCAAAGGGATACAGATTGGAAAGGAAGAAGTCAAAATATCACTATTTGCAGATGATATGATAGTATTCATAAGGAACCCCAAAAATTTCACCAGAGAAGTACTAAACCTGACAACTTCAGCAAAGTGGCTGGGTAAATAATTAACTCAAATAAATCAGTTGCCTTCCTCTACACAAAAGAGAAACAAGCCAAGAAAGAAATTAGGGAAACGACACCCTTCATAATAGTCCCAAATAATATAAAATACCTCGGTGTGACTTAAAGCAAGCAAGTGAAAGATCTGTATGATAAGAACTTCAAGCCTCTGAAGAAAGAAATTGAAGAAGATCTAAGAAGATGGAAAGATCTCCTATGCTCATGGATCAGCAGGATTAATATAGTAAACATGGCAATTTTACCAAAAGTTATCTACAGATTCAGTGCAATCCCCATCAAAATTCCAATCCAATTCTTCAGAGAGTTAGACAGAACAATTTGAAAATTGATCAGGAATACAAAAAACCCAGGATTTCTAAAACTATCCTCAACAATAAAAAGATTTCTGGGGGAATCACTATCCCTGAACTCAAGCAGTATTACAGAGCAATAGGGATAAAAAAAACTGCATGGTATTGATACAGAGACAGGCAGATAGACCAGTGGAATAGAACTGAAGACCAGAAATGAACCCACACACCTATGGTCACTTGATTTTTGACAAAGGAGCCAAAACCATCCAATGGAAAAAGATAGCATTTTCAGCAAATGGTGCTGGTTCAACTGGAGGTCAGCATGTAGAAGGATGCAGATCGACCCATGCTTATCACCCTGTACAATTCTTAAGTCCAAGTGGGTCAAGGACCTCCACATCAAACCAGACACACTCAAACTAATAGAAGAAAAAATGGGGAAGAATCTCGAACACATGGGCACTGGAGAAAATTTCCTGAACAAAACACCAATGGTTTATGCTCTAAGATCAAGAATTTGCAAATGGGATCTCATAAAACTACAAAGCTTCTTTAAGGCAAAGTTCATGGATGTTAGGACAAAACGGCAACCAACAAGTTGGGAAAAGATCTTTACCAATCCTATAACTCATAGAGGCCTTATATCCAAAATATACAAAGAACACACAAAGTTAGACTGCAGAGAGACAAATAACCCTATTATAAATGGGGTTTAGAGCTAAACAAAAATTCACAGCTGAGGAATGGCACTTCTCATTCAAAGCTTCTAAAATATAAGTGAAGTTTTCTCTATCTTACACTTATTTTGAAAAATAAATTTTCTGTTCTTAGAAAATAATCATATAGCATCAAAGTAAGCATACTTTATAGTCAAGTAAAGGCAGTATTAGTATATGTAGTGGAACCAAGCAGATTTTTAGATAAAATTTTCAGTTATTACAGCTTATTCAGTTATTCAGTTACTATAGTCTTTCCCATGTTCCTGTTCTTTTACATTTATTCTACTGGGTAATTTTGTGTTATAGTTATAAAATCCCCTTGACCATCATGCAATATGGTTGAAGCCAGTGGAATCAATAATAACTATTCAAGTTCAAACTTTCATCAAAACTTGCAAATATTTTCTTTACTATTCTATCAATGTTCATCTAACATTCTGTGTAATTTTCCACCAATTAAAATTTTTCTTTTACAAAATTTGTCCTTAATTAAAATCCCGTTATTTACTTATTTTTTATATATGTTCACTAATTACATAAAGTCTAGGTGGAGACAACTCATCATGTACCATTCACATCTAAATGGTTATGGTAATTAAAAAGGAAATTTAATATATCACTAATGAATGAATGAGTTCATTCATCTAGATAAATATACATTGTATTTTATAGTCTTCTGTATTAAGCATATGATTATTTTATTTCTGAAAAAAATCCTGTAATCAATGAAGCCAATCTGTGATTTCTGCAATTTCAGTTGAGTCATTTTTATAGTTGTCGTATTGCCTTCTCTGTGTCTGTGATCTTTTACAAAGTCTTGAACCAACTAACTGTAAAACACAGCTAGGAACCTTGCTAAAGAAGATTTGCTAAGCCAAAATTTCTATCAAGTAGACAAGGTAACACCTAACTGCTTCTTCCTTCTTCAGGAAAACACTCTTGCATCTCCCAACTGTGTTACTTGGTATAAAGTGAGAAATTAGAAATGCTGTGAAGTCAAATAGTTGCTTCTCCCCCCTTTATTTTACCCCTAAGGATAAGAATTATGAGCACAGATTGAAAACTGTAATCTTAGATTTTATTTACTGAAAATGAAAGGAGTTATTTTTTTTCCAGTTTTTGAAGGCATCCTTTTAACATGACTTCAATAACTTAGTTTAGAGGAAATAAAATGTCTTTGTTCAAAAGGTATGGACAATAAAAGGTACTCTGAACTTAAAGAGGGATTAAGTGGAAGTTAGCAAAATTAATATTTCTGCATGAGTTAATTTCCAATTCTGTTTTAAAATTAGATGCCTTTCTTATTTTCTGCTGAAGATAATATTCTCAAGAGAGACTCTTCCATTTAACTGGTAATATTTACACAGAAATGAAATCTGTCTTCCTTTAATAAAGAAATATTATTTTAAGTGTCCAGTTATGAATAGGAAAAGGTGAATCTTTAGTTTTTTCCCCTTAATTATTTGTTCATTCATCCATCAAACAATTTTGACTCCAATACCATTGCTAAGTATTTTACTAGGGCATAGGAATTTACATATGATCAAAGGAAAGCCCCTCTCCTTGAGAACCATAGTACTCCATTTAGTCAAATGGTACTTGCATAGTAGTGTGGACTACAAGATTCCAAATGCCTCTCTTCCTAATTACCCCACTGTTTATTCATGTGTTCAAGTTCGAAAACAGAAAATCAGATTAAAATTTATCTTTCTTTTCATTCTCATCCTTGCTCTATCACTTAACTCTGTTGTAGATATCTTTAAATATCTTGAAACATCTGTTTTTCTCAACCCCACTAAAAACTCCATACTCTGGGCCATCCCCATATCCACACAGAGGATGAAGGGATAACCCGATTGGTAAATCACATGCCTTGCCATTGGGAGGACATAGAGTACATTTCAGGTGCTAGCAGAAGAAAATCTCGATAGGATGATATTCATTTTTCTTTTTGAAGCAGAGGCAGGAAAGTAAGTCTAAGGGGATCATTGGCTATCGATCATTGGTGACTTTCAAGCAAATAGATGCCCTGTCGCAGAAAAGAATGGGCACTGATGGAAGGAGAAGCCCTTGGTCCTGCCATGGTTGGGCACCCAGTGTAGGGGATTGTCGGGGGCGGGGGGAGGGTGGTAAGAGGGGTTGGATAGGGAGAGGACCGTCCATAGAGAAGGGAAGGGGAGGAGTTAGGGGACCCATGGACAAGAAACTGGGAAAGCAGATAACATGTGAAATGTAAATATATACTCAATAAAAAAGAAAAAGAGAGAAAAAGAAAGAAAGAATGGGGAATGCACAAGAAAAACCGCAACGTGTTTTGTCCTCTGGCCTAAGGCTGCATGGACAAATGAGAAAAAGTTTTCGTATACATGGTCGCCTGTGTATACATGAAGATAAGCACACATATATTTACTTCTCTGCTTGCAATTGTTGTAGTCTCTGTCATAATTCCTACTACTTTATCTATGTACATACCTAGATGTTGTAATTCCTAAAAATTAAGGATCCTCCACGATGCTTATTTAACTCTTAAATGGACCCACTCCATTTTCATGGAATTTATTGAAACACTTTTTTTTTCAATAGCTCATGACGCTTTTGCTCTTGGATTTTTATTTATAATATGTGTTGAAATACTATATAACTATGTTCAAAGACATTATAATTGTTGAAGCGAACAGCAGTTCTTTTGAGTGCTTTGTAACTCTGCCTTCAGAGAAGAACTTCAGTTGGTGTAAAAAGGAAAGTGGCAGAATTCTACTGCCTAGGCCAAAGAATGGCGTGGTGAAACTTTTCCAGCCTAAATGCAAGCTTCTAATGAAGCACACATAATTTCTTGGACCTTGGGTGTGTCAGGAAAGATAATGCCCAACTTTTATGGAAATAGCAGAAACTTCTTGCCATTTCTGCACTTTCATGTTATTTTACAAATTTGGCATAAAATAGTGCCATTGATGCTTTTGCAGAAAGTGAATATGAAACAGTTGTTCTCTTTTACTTCCTTCTATTTTTCAATCCTTACCTAGGAAAAAATCTCCAATGACTCCTATTTTTCTTAACGGTCTATTATGTTTACATATATAGTACTTACATGCTTGAGTGCACGCAGGCCACACCCCCAACACACACACATATTGAAATTACCATGTTTGGGCTTACTATACTCACACCAAAACCATGAACTATCTAGGAAAAACCCTAGCGCCGGCTTGTGAAACCTCCTTTAACTTGTTGGTCAGGGGAATCTAAAAGATAACCACCTTCACCAATCTTATGGACTATTGATGGTCCTTATTGTCTTTAAGAATATGAATTCTTATTTCTGAAGACACACTGTATTTTGAACAACACAATATGAGGATTTCTTGTAGAACTGACCATACATTTCTCCTCCCTGAGGACAAGCTTTTAGCACCTAGAGGAGCTATGCAAGCTGCAGAAGAACAAAAGCATCAGTAGTTTTATCCAGCGGCAATGCCTACTAATCACAGTAATGAAGGGACTGGCAAAATATTTGTAATGGTGAAATAGTGGCATTTATACACTGGGGGCAGACAAGAGCTATTTAACTGAACTCAAGGTCAGTAGGAGGAAGTTCATACCTGCTACCATAAAGTCAGGCAACCCCCTGTGGCTGCTGAGGTCATGAGAGAAGGGGAGAATCTACTACTGTCGTTTCCCTAAACCATTAAAATAAAATGAGATTAAATAAAAAGAATATAAAATCTTTATCTGTTGACTGTGGCTGTTAACCTCATTGCAGTATTTACTTATTTACTATCTTCAACGTTCTTTATCTATCTTTTGCATGAGGATGTAAGATCTATATAGACAGAAGTTCTTTTAAATGTTTTACATGAAATCCATGTCCAGAAATTTAAAATTTAACATCCACATATGAGAAAAAATGCAAATTATAAAAAGTTTAAAGTACACACATTACATGCATTTCTTTAATGTTTGCACAGGCCATGTGTCTCAGACTTGGCCTGAAGGTGGAGGTCAGATAATGCCTCCCAGAGTTGTTTCTCACTTTCCACCATGTGGAGATCTAATTTAGGTCATCAGGCTTGGCAGAAAATGCCATTCCCTATTGATCCATCCCCAAAATATAATATTTTATTCCACAAAACCTACTCAGCTGCTCACTTCTAATCCTTTGGCTTTTACACTGTCTTCCAGAGTTATCTACAATGTCTTCCAGGGATTCTTTGAGGGGATACTCTGGAATGCCTCAAAAATTGCCGTTGTCAATGATATATGAATTATTAGTTTGTTTCTCATTCTCTTTGATAACTTGGTGGGTCTGTAATGTATCTCAAAAAGTAGATACAAGTTAGATGAACAAGTCAATTTTCATTGAAATTCAATAAACTTACTTGAGATAATTAGATTTAGGTTTGTTTTAACTCTCACTCTTCTCTCACTGACACATAACTTCATGGTAGAGCTGTACCAACATCCCACATGGTTACTGAGTATGTGTACGCTGCCTTGGTACAAAGGGGACTTTGATTTAGTGTCATGCTTACCAATACAAGATTAGAATTTTCTATGTTCCGCTTGATTTTATGTCAGCTCTTCTGAACTATGAACTTTTCTATCGCGTCAGACACCTCAGTAAATAAATTTTGTAGGTCCATTTTGTTTTGTTTTGTTTTTTGATATAGGACATTATACAAAACTAGGGTATACGATTTTTAGTTTCTATGTTATTTGAAGAAAAAACCTCATCTGTAAAATTTTACTAAGGAAAACAGAAGATGAGACAAGTTTTATTTATTTTTAACTCACATGATTTTGAAATCTATTGCATATAGAGTGTGTAATTTCTTGAGTTTTAACATATGTCTTCTCCAGCAGAACCATTTGGGCTCCTACTGAGTGACGGCAGCAGGCACGTCAGCTTGTGGTTCATTCATTCATTTCTTCACAGCTCCACACTCACATGCTTCCAGGTAACTACTGAGCTGCACCCTGTTACTGTAGGTTGGTTTTCCTGCACTACTAGTCCTACTTATAGAGTTGAACTCCATCAAGTAGAGCGAAAACAGCGTATCACTATGAAAAAATTATCCCAATACTGAAAAATAGGAATGTGTCTATAATGTACCTCAAACACTAAGTTAGCAGAACAAGTCAATTTTCACTGAAATTTAATAAGCTTACTTGAAATAATTACAGTTAGGGTTGCTTTGTTTTCCTGTCTAAAGCTCTTTATTTTACTTATTCATATTTACTTTTTGTTTTATGTCAAATGATGAGACAATTTCATTTTATGTAGACTCATCTTTTCAGAATGCAGAAGAGTCTACAAAAGTGATTAGACCAGCAATAGTTTTGATAGATCTGAGCATAAAATATGAAAGGCTACTTCTAAAATATCAAAAGTTTCAAATTGCTAGCAAAATTTCATCAACCACTTGCACTAGAATGTGGAATGATTTTTTTTTTGCAAAAGTCTATATGTATATATATGTCTCCTAACCTAGAGTCCAAGGAAAATTCCCACTGGTTTATGAGAGTTGCCTTCCTATAGAAAGGTTTAGAAAAGAAATTAAAAGGTCCAGGAAGAAGCATGACCAATGATCTTAACTGCATGAACACAGCTTCAAGTACAGAAAACAAGGCTCCTTTCTCCTGTCTCTATTAGAATAGAGTACCATCTGTGGAGGTTCTGAGCTAGAACAGCAGCATGATGTCCCTCGACAAATGCAGCAATGACATTCGTCTATGAACACAAGCAAGTTAATGCTGAGTTCACATTTGAAAATTTTCACATTCATATGTATATATTAAACTTAGCATAATGTTTAGCCTGGAGTAGATATTTAGTAAATAAAAGATAATAAATAGAGATATTTGGTTAATATAGAATCCAATAGCTAGATTTTGTTAAAATCTAGTTCCATATTTAGTTGCATAATCAGGAACTCTATAATCAGCAAAACTAGCATCACATATTTTTATTTTTCTATAAATCTTTTTATTTTACTTTTAACTAAAATGACTGCTTCTCTCTTAAACAGAGTAGGTAGAATATGCTAAAAGAAAGTACTTATTTTCTCTACAGAGATGGATTTAAAATATAACTCTAACATTAATGCTTTCGTATTTATTACAGTTGTGTTGCTTTGGAATATCTTGTTTCAAAGGTTTTAACCTTGATGACCATCATAAGTAGTGTCTAGGCTGTTTCATCTACTGAACATAATGTTGAATGAGAGCTTGTAGTAGTTAACTTTGTTCACATAATTAAAGTAAAGGTTTTAATGATCTCTGGTAAGAAATATATACCTTTAGGTTGTTTTTTGGAAAATGTTATAATCTTGCACAATTTTAATAGTCTTTATTATGCATACTTTACATTATATCATTATTATAGTTTACATTATAGCAATTCCAGCTAATCATGGGGAATTGTATTATATTTTTTTTTTACTTTTAAACCTCAAAAATCAGAATCTAAAACAGAATCTATCAAACTAGTGACTTGGAAGTAAAATATTCCCACAGCCCAGGCAAATGGTTGTTGGAGAAAATGTACATGTACCAGTGTACCAGGCTGTGCTTATTAGCCATTATTATTATATTGGATTACATCAAGTGGCCAAGATAAACTACATTCACTGAAAGTGCCCAATTTAACTAGATTATCTTTATTAACAAGGCCCTATTAAGTAGCTTCATTTCTAATAGCATTTGAGTTCCATTAGGTTCTGAAGTGATTTAGAAATTCAAATTATTTTTAAAAATTAGATGTCAGGATGGTAGATAATTAGTAAGTAGTAGCTTAAAGTTGCAAATCTGTGCTCAATAGTGGAAATAAACAGAAACATGTGTTGCTGAACAAAAAAAATTCAGAAAGCACTTTTAAACCCACTTGTTGAGACATGTGAGATTTTAAAAAAGTTAAGTATTTAAAAAAAGATTACATTTGTTTTGGTAAGCTGTAAATGAAAAACTAAACTAATTATATAATTTTAGAAGACAATAGCAATGAGCATATTTTATTTGTTGGCTCACAAGTACAAATTGATAATTACATTTAGTAATATCAATGTAAAATTCTTAGCATTATTTCTAAAATAGTAAAATGAATACATAAATAAAGCATGAACTATGGTCTACTCCTTGAAATTAGTTAGGCAATAAGATTTTGAATTAATGTTAAGTAGAAGATATCTCCAGGCTTCCTAAATCAATCATAAAAATAAAAGAAAATGTATTTACTTTATTCTTATTTACTTATTTAAATTTTCCCTAATTGTCAAGATATTTCCCGAGCTGTTAAAAGACAGTCAGCATGCTTTTAAACTCTAAATAAATATAATTTATTAACACAGGTATGATGTTTACTTGAGGTTGTAAACTGATGCTAAGTAGTGACATTTGGTAAGTTCCAGAAAAGAAATATTAATTTAAATCTATTCTTGGATAACATTGTATAGGTTTGAATACTTTCCGACTCAATTTCTGAATCTAAAACTAACCAGATTTAGAAATAAGACAATAATACTATAAGGGAATTAGAAACAAAGCCCTATCATAGGCATAGTTATAAAGACCTATCATAGTGATTGTTAGATAAACATTTAACAAGTGGCTATCCACCGTCATCATCCAACTGTGGCATACATTATCACAGCCTTCACTTCTCACTCCACTGTAGCTCTGTAACTGTTAACCAGCCTCTATTTGCATACATCACATTTCCACTGGCGTCTGCATCTCCTCAAGGTTAATGATTTTATACATACATGGAGTTCTATCCTTAGCTGATATCAGAGAGGGAGAGGAGAGAGAGAGAGAGAGAGAGAGAGAGAGAGAGAGAGAGAGAGAGAGAGAGAAATAAAAAAAGTGGGTGGACCATGATTTAGTGGGTCATCCTCAACCAAGAGTATATTGTCATCACTAACAAGACTTTGTCGGTGTGAAAAACAATGATGACGTAAAAGTAGAAGGATATAGAAGAGAGAGAGTTGGGGCTGACTAAAGTTGGGAAAAGGAAATGGCTATGATCAAAATATATGAAATTCTAAAAAATTAATCAAACTAGGATTAAAAAATACCTTATAAAAACAGTATGTAATTGGAAATGTTTGTTTTTAATTTGTATTAGGGATTAGCAATAACAATATCCATTAATTTTACATCCTATAACAATTTAGGTTTTTTTTTAACAGAATTACCAGTATGGTAAAAATAAATATGTCACAAACTTTGGACAGAGAAGTTTTTATTTAGTTTTGGCAGCATGGATCAAACTGTGTATAACTAAACTTTATCAGCCTTAAAATATTCACAGATTCCACAGGCTATACAAAACAACTAAACATTAATATAACATAATCAATCCTCAAATGATACAAGATCATGAATTACAATTTTCATACATATAATAATGCACATACTCAGTACTCTTTATTGACTGATACTGCACTAATCTTTAGACCGTGTTTTCAGTTGGCTCTGTATTTTGAAACTCAACCTTGCTTAGACAACAGAATGAAAAGCAACCAGTACAACAAGACATCTAATTATTGTCACTATTGTTTTTGAAACATAGTCTGGAAGAGAGGCTAAAAATATACAGAAAAATTTTCAAATTAAAGTTGAAAGCAGACTCTGCTTTCTTTGAGTGGAATTTTAATTATGTAACTGATTGATTTGCTGTTAGCTGGAAAAAAATCTGAGTGATCATTTCAGTATAACAGATCCAAACTTTAAAACTAATGAAGGCTTTTCTCA
Organism: Rattus rattus; assembly: GCF_011064425.1. Taxonomy (NCBI): domain Eukaryota; kingdom Metazoa; phylum Chordata; class Mammalia; order Rodentia; family Muridae; genus Rattus; species Rattus rattus. Next base: position 72,294,358 of record NC_046157.1, read on the forward strand.
GGAAGTAAAGCTCTTCTCAGTAACAGAAATAATTTTTTTTAAACAAGTATCCCTCTGTAGATCATGTTCTTGGGTAATATAAAGGTTGTTCAGTCACAGTGCTCCTTTCCACAGTTGCCCTGAGTGCAAGTATCTGGCTCTGTGCTGTTTTGTAAGCAGTTATTTGAGTAATTGTAGAAAACACTGACAGAAGGCACCGAATTGCTTTCTTTTTCATACTTGTGGAAACAACTAACTAACAGAACAAAGCTTGGAGGTTAGGATTACATTGTCAGAAAAGATAAGTGTTTAGTTGTCTTTAGGAGATAGGCTCATGTTCTACAAGAGGAAAAACTGCTGCATAAATTCTTTCTTGTTTGCAAACATGATTGCTAAGGTATTCTAAAGCATATGTATATATGTATTATGTATGTATGACTATTTATTTATTTATTTATTTATTTATTTATTTATTTATTGACTGATTTATTTCTGAAATAAAGTAAATCTGGAACTTTTGAGTATTTATCTTCTTTAAAAAGCCACATTTATCTATTATCTAGCTCTGGGATCACCCTTTGGTTCCAAGGAGCCTTTCAGGACACCAAGAGTGTCCTGGTTCCCCAGTGAGGCCACTGAGGCCTCAAGACCAACCAGTTTGGAACCCTGCCCCATGAATTTTTTCCCAGTCAGTTCTGCATAAGGCATAGCTGGAAGCCAGCTTAGAACCCTGCCATACCAATCCATTTTCATTCCCATTCCCATTCCCATTTCCATTGCCAGTTAGGTCCAGCTATGTGACAGCTAGCCTAGGTGAGTTATAACTGGTATTCTGCCCTCCATTTTCAGTCACTTGGCTTGCCATTGGCATGGAGGAGACTTATGCATAAGCTTCCTGATTTCTATGGAGGCCTGCAGAAGTCCCCAAAACTACCTGCTTGGAACATTGTCCCATCAATTACTTGCCAGTGTGGTCTCCCTTAGGTCCAGACAATAGTTATACCCTGACCTCTGTTGTCTGGACCACAGTTCCCCTGACATCCTGAAAATACTGCCATTAGGATCATCCAGTCAACACAAGACAAAAATAGATGCTTAAAGGAAAGCATAAAAACACAATCCACAAGAGGCTGAGTAACATGGGACCAGCAGAGTCCAGCTCTTTTGCAACAGCGAGCCCTGGACATCCTAACAAAATTGAAAAAAAATAAGATTATCTTTAATCTAATTTTAAAAAGAGTAAAGAGGTCTTTGAAGAGGAAATAAATAAACCCCTTGAGGAAATATGAAATACATTCAGAAAGGTAGAGATTTTAAAAGAGAAAGCAAATAAATATAAATAAATACAGGAAAATATAATAAAACAGGGAAGGACCTGAAAATTTAACTAGAAGCAATAAAGAAGACACAAATTAAGGCAATCCTGCAGACAGAAAAACCTAGAAAATAAGAACAGGAACTACAAGCATCAGCATCATCAACAGAATGCAAGGGATGGAAAGAGAATATCACACATAGAAGATACAAAATAAGAAATTAATGCATTGACCAAAGTAAATACAAAATCTAAAAAGTTCATGACAAAACATACAGGAAATTTGGGACACCATGAGAAGATGAAATTTAAGAATAATAGGAAGAGAAGAAGGAAAAGATTCCTAGCTCAAAGGCCCCTCCAAAAAAACTCAATAAAATTATAAAAAATTTCTAACCTAAGAAAAAAAAGAAACAACCCTCCCCCAAATAAAACACCAAGGACTACAAAACAAAAACCAACCAACCAACCAACCAACAACAACAATAATAACAACAAAAAACCTAGGTGTATAAATGCAAAAAAAGGCTCATCTCAGCAAAAAAGATTCACATTTTCTAAAGTGCTGGAAAAAGGTTTTTTAAGCTAATGAACCTAAGAAACAAGCTGGAGTAGCCACTCTAATATCTAATAAAATAGAATTTCAACCAAAAGTAATCAAAAGGGACATGGAAGGATATATCATCCTCATCAAAGGAAAACCCAACCAAAATGACATCTCAATTATGAACATCTATCCCCCAAAAGGAATGGCATCTGCATTTGTAAAAGAAACAATACTAAAACTTAAATAACACATTACACCACACACATTAAGAGTGGGAGACATCAATACCCACGTTTTCCAGCAGAAATATCGTTGAGACAGAAACAGAAATAATGAAACTAACAGAGATTATGATTCAAAATATATCTACAGAACATGTCACTCATAAACAAAATAATATATCTTTTTCTCAGCAGCACATGGAACCTTCTCCAGAACTGATCATATAATAGGTCACTAAGAAAGCCTCAACAGGTAGATGATTGAAATAACTTGCTTCTTATGAGAACACTATGCATTAAAGCTGGTTTTCAACAGCAAGAGAAAGCTACATAATCATGGAAACTCAACAACTCTCTACTCAATGATCATTGAGTCATGGAAGAAAGAAAGAAAGAAATTAAAAATCTAGAATTCAATGACAATAAGGGCATAATATACCCAAGCTAATGGGAAATTATGAAATAAGTGCTAAGAGAGAAATTCATAGCGCTAAGTGACTTCACAGAGAAATTGGGGAGTTAATAACAAATTAAAAATGCACCTGAAAGCTCTAGAAAAAAACAAAAAGAAGCAAACACCCCAAAGAGGAGTAGCTGACAGTAAATAATCAACTCAAGAATGAAATCAAGGAAGGGGGGGAGGGAAGGGGATGTTTGCCCGGAAACCGGGAAAGGGAATAACACTCGAAATGTACACAAGAAATACTCAAGTTAATAAAAAAAAATTATTTCAAAGACACATGTTTATCGCTACTTTTGATGCTAATTTAAAATATCTAAATTAATCATAGCTAAATTTTCAAAAAAAAAAGAATGAAATCAATCAAATAGAAACAAAGAGAACAATACAAAGAATCAAGGAAACCAAGAGCTGCTTCTTAGAGAGAACCAAGGTAGAGAAGACAAACCCTTAGTCAAACTGGCTAAAGAGCAGAGAGATAGTATTCATATTAACAAAATGAGAAATGGAAATGGAAACATGACAATAGACCCTGGAGACATTCAAATGATCATTAAGTCTTACTTCAAAATCTTGTACTCCTCAAAACTGGAAAAATATAAATGAAATGGATAATTTTGTAGACAGATATTAATTACAAAATTTAAGTCAAGATCAGGTGGTCTATTTGAGTAGTCTCATAACCTTTAAGGAAATAGTAGCAGTTATTAATATCTCCCAACCAAAAAATGCCCAGGATCAGATGGTTTCAGCACAGATTATACCAGACTTTCAAAGAAGAGTTAATGCCAAAATCCCTCAAAATATTCAATAAATAGAAATAGAACAAAAAACATAAGCTAACCAATTGGATACGCAAACAAAAATCCAGCATTTTTCTGTATACAAGAAACACAACTCAATAACAAATATACACTATCTCAGAGTAAAAGGATGGAAAAAGGTCTTCCAAGCAAATGGTCCCAAGAAACAAGCTGGAGTTACCATCCTAATATCCAATAAAATATACTTTAAACCAAAAGTTATCAAGCGTGATGAGAAAAGACACTTCATATTCACCACTTCATATCCATCAAAGGAAAATTCACCAAGAGAAAGTCTCAATTTTGAACATCTATGCCCCAAATGCAAGTGCACCTTAATTCATAAAAGAAATTTTACTAAAGCTCAAAACACACATTGAACTCCACACAACAATAGTAGGCGACTTCAATACCCCACTCTCACCAATGGAAAGGTCATTGAAGCAGAAACTAAACAGAGACACAGTGAAACTAATAGACGATATGAACCAAATGTATTCAACAGTTATCTACAGAACATTTCACCCTAAAACAAAAGAATACACTTTCTTTTGGGTACAGAACACCCAAGATGCAGTCCACATTCTTCAAAAAGCTCAACAAGCTGAAGGGTCCAAGTGAGGATGCCTCAGTCCCACTTAGGAGGGAGAAGACAGCAAACACAGGGGGAGTGTGGGAGGGAAAGGGGAAGAAAAGGAGATTGGGTGGGGAGAGAGGGGAACATGATCTGATATTGGGTGGGGGCACAGGACGGAAGCCCTGAGGGCCAGCAGAACGAATGGAAACTGTGACCTCGGGAGGAAAGAGCTTGGAAAGCCCCTCTAGAATGTACTGGGGACCTGGAAAGAGACTCTCAGGACTCAAAGGGGAGAACCTAGTTGAATATTCCTACAGTGAGAGCCTCTTGAAACTGAAAAGCTTCTGTACGGCAAAGTATGCCATTATTAAGAGAAAACAACAGTCTACAGATTGGGAAAAGATCTTCACCAACCTGACAGAAGGCTAATACCCAAAATATAGAAAGAACTCAAGATGCTAGACACCAACAAATTAAATAACTCAATTAAAAAATACAGTACTGAGCTAAACAGAATTCTCAAAAGAGGAATCTCGAATTGCTGAGAAGCATTTGAAGACATATTCATTGTCCTTAGTTATCAGGAAAATCGAAAATCAGTATGGTTAAGATAAAAACTCAAGTAACAGTACTTGGGGATGTGGATGTGGAACAAGGGGAACACTCCTCCATTGCTGGTGGGAGTGCAAAGTGCTACAAACCACTTTGGATACCAATTTGGTGGTTTCTCAGAAAATTGGGAATAGTTCTACGTCAATACCCTAGTATATCCCTCCTCGGCATACATCCCAAAATGCTACCCCATCCGACAAGGACACTTGCCCAACTATGTTCATAGCAGTCTTATCTATAATAACCCTAAACTGGAAAAAACCTGGATGTCACTCAACTGAAGACTTGGAAAGGAAAATTTGGTTCACTTACACAATGGAATACTATTCAGCTATTAAAAACAAGGACACCATGAATGTTGCAGGCAAATGTAGGAACTAGAAAATATTATTCTGAGTGAGCTAACCCAGACCCAAAAGGATACATATAATATGTACTCACTTAGAAGTGGATATTAGCCATAATGTACAAGATAACCACACTATTATCCACAGACTCAAAGAAGCTTGATAACCAGGATGCCCAAGGAAGGATGTTTTAATCTTTCCCAGAAGGGAAAATAAAATATATATTGGAGGTGGATGATGTGGAAGAACTGAATGAAAAGGGGAACTGAACATAGGGAGGATCAGATATTGGAAAGTAGGAGAGAGAGAAGGGAAATTGGTAGTGGGGAAAGGCAATCTCTAGGATGTTCCAGAGACCTGAGATTAAGGAGTCCCAAAGGATCTATTTGTGAGATTCTAGCTACAACTCCTAGCAATGGGAATTATAGATCTTAAAATGGCCACTTCCTGTAGCCAGGCAGATCTCCTGGTGGAGGGATAAAGTCAGCAACCCACACACAAAATATTAACCCAAAATGGTTGCTAACCTAAAAGCTGTGCAGGAACAAAGATAGAGCAGAGATGGAGTGAATGTCCAACAAATGACTGGGCTAAACTGTGACCTACCCCATGGTCACTATCCCTGACACTATTAATGATACTCTGTTATACTTGCAGACAGGTGCCTAGCATAACTGTCCTCTGAGAAGCTCCACCCAGCAACCGATGGAAACAGATGCAGAGACGTACAGTCAAATATTAAATAGAGCTCCAGTTTTACCGGAAAGTTGGGGGAAGGGACTCCACAGGACAATAAGCAGAGTCAACTCACCTGGATTGTTGGGAGTTCCCAGAGACTGATTCACAAACCAAAACTGGAACACAAGCTCGACCTCGGCCTGATACACATATGTAGCTGGTAAGCAGCTTGGTCTTCATCCCAACCACAGAATTGGGGGCTATCCCTAAATCTGCTGATTACCTGCCTGTGCCTAGAGGGGAGCTCCCCCTTCTTAAAGGAAAGTGGGAGAGAGGAATGGAAAAGTATCTATACCAGTAGTACTGGGAGGAGGGTGGCTGTGATTGGGATATAAAGTGAACCAACAGATAATCTTAATAGAAATAAAAATAAATAAAAAGAAAAATGTATGAGAATGTTTAATATTTATTAAATTATATTACTGATGCATAAGAAAATAATAAAGTCACACTTAATATGTTTTTAAAAATTGATAGTGTGGAATGTGTACATGTGTATGTGCACACATGTGTGCCTGGGCATATGCCTGCATGAATGACATTTTATTAATCTCTCCATGAAGCACTTACTACTGTAGGAAGTTGGTTTTATTACTGGTTCCAGCACTGGAAAGTCGGTGCCACAGTTCAGAGCAGTATTAGTACAAGGAAATTTTCCAAAACCTACAATAGACAGACTGCACAGGACAGGAGTGGGATTTGCTGTCAGAATGACAGCAACCAGGGTCTGAGCATTTGCAACACTTCTTAGTGTTAGGAACCTTTAGTGATAAAACCTTTATTCATATTCTCATCTTGTTCACTGTCACTTTTAAAAAAAAAATTTCTTGTATCTAGCAGTATCTCTTAGAAAATTTCTCCCCAAAATAACAAAAATCATGGAAAAATCTGTACCCTGATATATTTAGATACATTCCATAGTGGTCGAAAGGGAAAAATAAATCATAATTAAAATGCTAGGCAAGTTCTTGGATTTTGTTTTTAGAAGAAAAGATTTTCAAGGCAAGCTCAACTTACTATGCCCAGAGATTGTTTTTACTCTGCTCAAATCTGCCTGTAAGAAATGCTCACCCATCAGAAAGACAGAAATTTTTTGCTTCCTTAATTTGGAATAGACAGTTCAAGGTACCAATGTTCTCACACATTGAATAGGGGGGAAATGAAGAGTTGTGGTTATTTTAAAGCTTATTTTTATGGATTATTTTACTAGGTATTTTTTAAATATCCAATATAGGAATGTAACTGTATTACAAATACATCAGTAGTTGTTGTTCTATGTGCTGTTAGTATCAGGTAGTTGTCAACATTGAGAGTGGACAGAGTTAATTCCAAATATTCTGACTGGTATTTCTGGTATGAAAATGTCTTCAGGGATTTTAGGCTTCTTAACTCATTGTTAGTTTTCATTTCTTTATTCGAATTCTCTAAGTTGATATTGTTATCCTACTTCTTTGTTAATGTCTCCACCAAGTAAATGATGCTTAAATTTTTAAAAAATTAAGTCTAATTTTAAACAGTACATAGAATTAATTCTTTCTAAAGATGAACACTTCAAAAAGAACAGAATATTTAACTTTTATTTGTAAGAGTCCAACTAGTCTAGGTATATTTGACTTTCAAATTGGTTAAAAGTGTAGAAATTGTAAGTAACATTACATATCCCAGGTCAATCTTAAGGTCAAAGAATATCAATTGATTACTACCTCACAAACAGAAAGGATTTATTATAGCATCAAGTTCATCTCTGGTTCAATACTTTTACTGCTTTGGATGGAGTGGTTGGTACTAAGACCAAATAAGACAAATACAAAACTAAGTAAAAAATGTTCATAAAAATATAAATGAAGAATGCAAAAAAAGCATAAGATGTTATCATTCAAGATCCCAGACTTACAGCATGGCTGTCTATCCTAATTTTCTTTCATAAACATCATAATCATCACTATAGATAAAAGAGGCGAGTGTTCGTAATTTATCAAATTGAGTACTATGTTTATATAGTCTTAATAAACATCAAAACATTCTATTATTTTTATTATGCATGAGAATATCACAGATCAAAGGTCCCATTTCAGATTGGGTTACCCAGAAACTGGAATCTTATGAGGAGGTTATCATATATTAAAAGATTTCATTCTTTTTCAAAGTAGCTATCTATGTTTTATAGATTGTGCTACACAAAAGTACATATAGGCAACATGAAAAGAACTCAGGAGGGAGGGAAGGAGAGGGAAGGAGGAAGAGAGAAAGAAAGATTATGAAGCTGGATGGGATAAATGATTGGATATTGAGGTCTGAACATAAATGGAAAAGAAAGAATGAGAAGTCATAAACTCTGGTACCCCTGTACTATAAGCTGTATCTAAAAGACATCTGCCAGCAGGATATCATGCTTGTGAAGGCTGCTGAATCAGTTGTTAGGTACAAATTACACAAGGGAAGTGACCATGTGTACATGGTGTGATTTCTATACTGGATCCAATCATGCGAGGTATTGGTAATGAAAGCTGAGATCTGTAGTACTTCCACGGTCCTTCAGTGAAGAGGGGTCTTGATGCTTTGTGTCTGCAATTCAAGACATCACATTAGTAACCACATCAAACAGCAAGGCTGTCTGACCTAATAGCCTGGCCTTAACTCACGCTGTACTACTTGCTTCCAGTCTACTGTACACTGTGTTCCTCTTCTTACAACTGAAAGCATCCTAGAGTATATGAGATCATGAACCTTCCCTAGTGACACTTCTACTGGCAGCAGGGCAAATCCACATCCTGACCCTTCCTTGGGAGTATGTGACCTCAATTTTTTGTACAACAGAGAGAGATCTTCCTGAAGTTTTTTCTTGATATGGACCTCTGAGTGGTGATAATGTGGTTTATGATCAGTGAACTGGGAAGATACATGGATTTGCCTTTATGTATTTTGAGAGGATAGCTGACTCTAAGGAGGCTATGGAAAAAGCAAATGGGATGGAGTGGGATTGTAGAAGAATTTGTGTGGATTATTCTATAACCAAGAGAGCACACACACCTACACCAGGTATTTACATGGGCAAACCCCATAGGTGGAGATGGCAACGGTGGCAGCGATGGCAGTGGTGGCAGTGGTGGCTGTGGTGGCCGTGGTGGCAGCAGTAGCGGTGGTGGCAGCAGTGGCGGTGGTGGCAGCGGTGGCGGTGGTGGCGGTGGTAGATAATGAGATTCTTACTAGGATAGAGGATATGATCAAGGCTATGACAGATATAAAGATTATGATTACCACTATAGAAGGCTGCCCTCTCCTTACTACAGTCGCCACAGGTCGTGATCAAGATCCCAAGTTCCTATAGCCCAAGACGCTATTGATACTGGAGTGATTGTGTCTAAGGACTTTGCTTTTTTCTTTTTGATTTTTGATTTCCAAGCTTCCAATGCATCCTGGTCCTTTAAAACAAAACAAAACAAAACAAAACAAAACAAAAATCTGGTTTATTTAATCTATGTGTGGCCAGTTGTGTTGCTGCTTTTCACCCTTTGTTATCCTCTTGAAGGTGAAATTGTCTTTTCAGCAGTTGAACATCTTGAGTAAAAAGGAGTGCCAAGTTTTGCTTTGTGGTTCTTCTTTGCCTTTACAGAGGATTAACTTCTTACAATGAGGAGAGAAACCATCTTTTCAAAGCTTTTCCTGATGGATATTGTAGTAGACATTATAAATCTGTGGTATGACAAACTGCTTTTTAATCTTCTTTGGGGGAAGATAAATAACACTTTGGGTAGATCAGTCATGTCGAGTTTGTCTGGACTGGCATGGAGCAGTTGAATAGTTGAGTGTAGAAAGTTTGAAACTCTAGGAGAAAGTGCGGGACATTTCTTTTGAAGACTATTAACTTTGAACCTAAAAATTAAGTCACCTTTTAGAGATTAAAAGCTAGCAATTCCTATAAGACATGTTGTATTTGAATTTATATGTTAAACCTTACGAACTTAAAGTGTGATTTTTATGTTAAATTTACAGAAATCACCAAAGGACAACCTTGATTTCTTACCTAGAGCAATTGTATAACTTGCTGTTAGAAATTTTGGTATTGGGACATTGGTTACATGGGTTAGTGTATAGGATCATAAATTATATGTGGGGAAGAGTAATTTCAAATAAAAGTTAATTTGAAAAAATAAATGAAGTTAATTTGAAAGTGAAAAAATAAATAATTCAAAAAGTCGTAAATATAGTGCTTATAGAAAATATAAATATAATATTTTTGTTAAGAAAGTAAACATACTCCCATCTTGAAAAAAATGCATTGTCTAACTGGATTTCATGAGAAAGTCTTGTCTTCTCTTCTAAAATGACTTGTTTTATCAGTGAGTGCATGCCATGTGTGTTTTTCTGTGATTGGATTACCTCACTCAGGATGATATTTTCTAGTTCCATCCATTTCCCACAGTCTCATAGATGAACTAACTTCATTAGTTTTAGACCACTTTTCTCAACATGTGATTGGACATTGGATATAACAGATTACTAATAAAGTTTAATATTAATTAATGAATAGGTAATAGAGTAAATAAATTTATATGAATCAATAGTATTTCAGACATAATTTCTCTTCATATTTTACATAGAAAGGTAGCATATTTTTGAGTCTTTTGGTATATTGTCAAATGTTGTGATGTACTTTATAATTATTATTTCTAAAGTCATATTTTAATTTTAAATTCACAATTTTAATTTTATCCTAGAAATATGACATATCTAGAGAAATTGAGTGCTCGTCGTTTGAGCCAATAATTTTTATTTAGCTGAATAAATGATATTGTATGGTAAACAATATTTGAAATCATTAAATGACTTCATTTTTAATAAAGGAAAATTAGTATGTATTATAGTTTGTGTTTACGAAGACATTGTACTCTTAGAAAATTTTGTAAAGTTGTTTGTACATTGTGCCATTTAATATTCAAATCTAAAATCATTAGGTGTAAGAAGCATACAAGAAAGTTTTATATTATTTTTAATAATAGTAACAACATTTTGCACATTGCATACTTAAATGAAGGATAGAAATGGCTTTAAACTCATAATTATTAAAAATAGTTGTTTTGACCACTTAAACCTTAGTAAAGTATCAAGGAAATGGTTAGAAAAGTGTGAATTAGGAGGGTAACACTAAAGAAGAATTAATGGAGCCAAACTTACTTAGGTAGTTACATTTCAATTCCTCACTGACTGAGCTGACAATCTAATTTCCAAAGAGCTGAGAAATGCAAAAAGCTTGTGAGATTAGTACAGTGAATTGATGTAAGTTGGGGAAGGGTGTATCTCACACTACAACCAAAAGTAGTCAAAGAGCAACTTTATCTAACAGTGAAATAAAGAGAAAGAGAGAGAGGATCGGGAGAGGAGGGGGGGATAGACAGATATCAAACAATGGAATAAGAATTTTAAGTGGAACTGGAGTAACTGGTGATTGTGTGATACAACACTGGTACTGGGAACCCAACTCAGGTATCTTTAAGATAAGCGTGTGCTCTTAGCCACTGAGCACTCTCTCCAGCTCCATTCCCACAGGTCATCACTCCCCTTCTTGCTGGTTGGAATGAAATGAATTTTAAATCATGTCAGTTTTTATCCTTTAAATAAAATTTGATGATTTTTCTTAGTAAAACCTTGAAAACTCACAAGTGTGGAAAAGTCATAGAAATGAGATTTTTTTTACAGAGAAAATATACTCTGTACATGTAATTAGGCATCCCTACTTTACAATAAACAAAATTCCACATTGGGAAAGACACTTTGCTTTAGGGATTTCTGTGCTTGTTATTTTATGTTAGTTGATGACAGTGAAAAGACTAGAGAGCCAGACACTTACTGATTGTTTCTCAATTAGTGTTTCTTCTTCATATAACATATTATAAATGTGTTTTGCTTGTGTTTATTTAAAACCATATGGGAGGAAAAAGAGAAACTTTTATGCCTAGTGAAAATTTTCCTGATGATCATTGTTTGAGATTGTGTGGAATTAAAATATAGTCTAATGGTTTAATTCCTGGGCAGATAATGTCCTTCAGCTCCCACATTTTGCCACCTAGTCCTACTTTTTAAATAACCAAATCAATAAGCAACTACCCAGTACATTAATAAGGATTGCAATTTTAATATTATTTTGACAGGCATTGTAAGATCATTTGTATTAAAAATTAGACTAAATATATATATATTTGGAAAAAAGGATGGTTTCCTAATCTCCTTTTAGGTAAGTCAAAGCCTACTTTGTGCATGAGCAAACTTGCTGGTTGGTGTATAAATCAGATACGTCTTGCCATCATTGGGACCTGTTTCTTTAATGGTGGCAATATGTTCTTTTCATCTTTAATCCTCAATGGTTAATTATTTGGAAGCATCCTTTTCTTTCAGATTTGAAATGTATAATTATTTGAAAGCATCCTTTTTCAGATTTGAAGTATTTTACCAATTTAAGCAATTGCTGTTTCACCATTTCCCAATGGTGTGACTCAGTTCACTCTCTTTGTCTTATTAATGGAGTTATTTTGCAGGAATTTATCTTAAGACTTGACCACTATGTTCATCGCAGCCTTATTTATAATAGCCAGAAGCTGGAAAGAACCCAGATGCCCTTCAACAGAGGAATGGATACAGAAAATGTGGTACATCTACACAATGGAATATTACTCAGCTATCAAAAACAACGAGTTTATGAAATTCGTAGGCAAATGGTTGGAACTGGAAAATGTCATCCTGAGTGAGCTAACCCAATCACAGAAAGACATACATGGTATGCACTCATTGATAAGTGGCTATTAGCGCAAATGCTTGAATTACCCTAGCTGCCTAGAACAAATGAAACTCAAGACAAATGATCAAAATGTGAAGGCTTCACTCCTTCTTTAAAAGGGGAACAAGAATACCCTTGGCAGGGAAGAGAGAGGCAAAGATTAAAACAGAGACTGAAGGAACACCCATTCAGAGCCTGCCCCACATGTGGCCCATACATATACAGCCACCCAATTAGACAAGATGGATGAAGCAAAGAAGTGCAGACCGACAGGAGCCGGATGTAGATCGATCCTGAGAGACACAGCCAGAATACAGCAAATACAGAGGCGAATGCCAGCAGCAAACCACTGAACTGAGAAACGGGACCCCGTGAAGGAATCAGAGAATGAACTGAAGAGCTTGAAGGCTTGAGACCCCATATGTACAACAATGCCAAGCAACCAGAGCTTCCAGGACCAAGCCACTACCTAAGACTATACATGGACTGACCCTGGACTCTGACCCTCATAGGTAGCAATGAATATCCTAGTAAGAGCACCAGTGGAAGGGGAAGCCCTGGGTCCTGCTAAGACTGAACCCCCAGTGAACTAGACTGTCGGGGGAGGGCGGCAATGGGGGAGGGTGGGAGGAACACCCATAAGGAAGGGGGGAGGGAAGGATGTTTGCCCGAAACCGGAAAGGAATAACACTTAAATGTACATAAGAAATACTCAAGTTAATAAATAAAAAAAAAAAAATAAGTTGGTTGGGCATTTGGCTCAGTGGTAGAGCGCTTGCCTTGCAAGCGCAAGACCCTGGATTCGGTCCTCAGCTCTAAAAAAAAAAAAAAAAGTTATATAAAAAAAAAAAAACAAAAAAAAAGACTTGACTTTTGGAAGAGAGAAAAATACAAGAAAAACTAACTTTGATTTTAGAAAATTTACAAAAAACCTGAGTCTTTGATATCTCACAATTTTTCATTTTCTTTTTTAAATTTCCTATTGATTATTTTATTTATCCCCCTTCCTGGATTTTCTCTGAAAATCCCCTATATCCCAACCCCTCTCCTCCTGCTTCCATGAGGGTGCTCCCCCATTCACCCAACTCCTGCCTCAGGCTCTAGCATTCCCTGAGCTGAGGCATCAGGCCTTCACAGGACCAAGTTCTTTCCCTCCCATTGATGCCAGACAAGGTCATCCTCTGCTACATATGCATCTGAAGCCATGGGTCCCTCCGTGTGTATTCTTGGTTTAGTCCCTGGGAGCTCTGGGGAATCTGTTGTTCTTCCTATAAGGTTGCAAACCCCTTCAGATCCTTCAGTCCTTCCCCTAAGAAGATAAAAAACACAATGAAAAAATCCTTTAAAGAAATCGAAGACAAACAAAAAAAAATTGAAGGGTATCATTCAATACCTTAAATAATGCCAAGAATAAACAAACTGGTAAAGAAAACTGCTCAAGAGATGAAAATCGAAATAAATACAAAAAAAGAAAGCACAAACTGAGGAAGTTCTGGAAATGAAAAATCTATGTAAGTGAACAGCAAAGGCTCTACGAGCATCACCGGCATAATATAAGACATGGAAGAAAAAAATCTCAGGGCTGACAATACAATAGAAGAAATTAATTCACCTGCCAAGGAAACTGATGAACCTAAAAAGTTCCTATTAGAATATATCTAGAAAATATGAGACATTATGAAAATAACAAACCTAAGAATAATAGGAATAAAAGAAGTCCAGTTCAAAATCCCCAAAACCAAATTTAACAAAATCATAGAAAAAAGAATCTCTAACCTAAAGGAGAACACGCCTGTATGGTTGGATAAGAAAATAAAATCTCCCTGCCACATAATCAAAACACTAAACACAGAGAACAAAGAATATTAAAAACTGTAAGAAAAGGCCAAGAAACAAATAAAAGCAGCCCTCATAGAATTATACTTGACTTCCTAATGGAGAATATAAAAGCCAGAAGGATCTAAAGATAAGTTTTAGAGATTCTAAGAGACCATGGATGCCAGACCAGACTACTATAACCGGCAAAACTTTCACTTATCATAGATGGAGAGATCAAAGTTTTTCATTAGAAAGTCAAATTTAAACAAATGTCTACCAATAAATGAACCCGTACAGAAGATAGTAGAAGAAAAATCCAACCTAAGGAAGTTAACTATTTTACAAATACACAGACAATAATCTGTAAGACATTTACAAGAGCAAAAGCTCAAGGGAGGAAAGCATGCACACACACACACACACACACACACACACACACACACACACACACACACACACACCACCACCACCACCACCATCACCACCACCACCACCTACAACACAACAATATTAGGAAGATAATATCATTAATCATTAGTATCTCTAAGTATCAGTGGACTCAATTCCCAAACAAAAGGATATTGGCTAACAAAATGAATATGAAAACAGGATTCATCCTTTGGCTTTATACAAGAAATATACCTCAACACCAAAGAGAGACATTGTTTCAGAGTAAAGTATTGAAAAGATCTTTTCACAAGCAAATAGACCCAGGAAGCAAGCTAGTACAGCTCTTCTAATATCTAACAAAATAGATTTCAAATAAAAATTAATCAAAGAGATGAAGAAGGACATTTCATATTCGGCAAAGGAAACAGATATTTCTTTTTACAGTTTTGTATTTATTTTATTTTTATTGGATATTTTATGTATTTACGTTTCTCCCTCTCCCATACCCCCTCCACCTGTATCTATTAGGATGTTCCCCCTCCCATCCAACCACTTCCACCTCAACATGCTGGCATTCTCCCACACTGGGGAAACAAGCCTTCACAGGACCAAAGGCTTCTCCTCCTATTGTTGAGAGACAATGGCATCCTCTGCTACATATGTGGCTGGATCCATGGGTCCATCCATGTGTACTCTTTGGTTGGTGGTTTAGTCCCTGATAGCTCTGGGGGGTCTGGTTGGTTGATATTATTGTACTTCCTATGTGGTTGCAAACCACTTCATCTCCTTCAGTCCTTTCTCTAACTGCTCCATTGGGGTTCCCAAGCATCCTCATCTGTATCAGTAAGGCTCTGACAAAGCCTCTCAGGAGACATCCATATCAGGTTCCTCTCATCAAGCACTTCTTAGCATTAGCAATAGTGACTGGAGTGTTGACTGCATATGGGATGGATCTCCTGGTGGAGCAGTTTATGGAGAGCCTTTCCTCCAGTCTCTGCTCCAGTCTTTGTCCCTGTATTTCCTCCCATGAGTATTTTATTTCTCCTTCTAAGAAGGACTGAAGCATCCATATTTGAGTCTTCCTTGCTCTTGAGCTTCATGTGGTCTTTGAATTGTATCTTGGGTATTCTGAGCTTTTGGGCTAATATCTACTTTTCAGTGAATGCATACCATGCATGTTCTTTTGTGACTGGGTTACCACCGGAATTATGATATTTTCTAGTTCCATCCATTTGTGTAAGAATTTCATGAAGTCATTGATTTATTAGCTGAGCAGTACTCCATTGTGTAAATGTACCATTATTTTCTGTATCCATTCCTGTAATGAAAGACATCTGAGTTCTTTCCAGCTGCCAGCTTTTACAAATAAGCTGCTATGAACATAGTGCAGCATGTATCAAGGTTGTACATTTGAGCATCTTTTGGGTATTTGCCCAGGAGTGGTATAGCTGGGTCCTCAGTTAGTACTATGTCCAGTTTTCTGAGGAATCTTCAGACTGATATCCAGAGTGGTTGTACCAGCTTGCAAACCCACAAACAATAGAGGAGTGTTCCTTTCTCCATATCCTTACCAGTATCTGTTGTCATCTGAGTTTTTGATTATAGCCATTCTGACTGGTGTGAGGTGGAATCTCAGGATTGTTTTGATTTGCTTTTCCCTGATGACTAAGGATATAGAACATTTTTTAGGTGCTTCTCAGCCATTCAGTATTCCACAGTTGAAAATTCTTTGTTTACCTCTGTGCCCCATTTTTAATAGGATTATTTGGTTCTCTGGAAGCTAACTACTTGAGTTCTTTGTATATAATAGATATTAGCCCTCTATCAGATGTAGGATTGGTAAAGATTTTTTCCCCAATCTGTTGGTTGCCATTTTGTCCTATGACAGTGTCCTTTGCCTTATAGAAGCTTTGCAGTTTTATGAGATCCCATTTGTTGATTCTTAATCTTAAAGCATAAGCCGTTGGTGTTCTGTTCAGGAAAATTTCCCCTTATTCCCTGTATTCAAAGCTCTTTCCCCATTTTTTCTTCTATTAGTTTGATTGTATCTGATTTTATGTGGAGGTCCTTGATCCACTTAGACTTGAGCTTTTTACAGGTGATAAGAATGGATTGATTTGCATTCTTCTACATGCTGACCTCCATTTGAACCAGCACCATTTGTTGAAAATGTTACCTTTTCTTTCTACTGGGTGGTTTTATCTCCTTTGTCAAAGATCATGTGACAATAGGTGTGTGGGTTCATTTCTGGGTCTTCAATTCTATGACATTATCTATGTGCCTGTCTCTGTTCCAATATCATACAGTTTTGTTTTTTTTTTATCACTATTGCTCTGCTTGAGATCAGGGATAGTGATTCTCCCAGAAGTTCTTTTATTATTGAGTATATTGAGTATAGTTTTCGCTATTCTGTTTTTTTTTTTTGTTTGTTTGTTATTCCAAATGAATTTGAAAATTGCTCTTTCTGTCTCTATGAAGAATTCAGTTGGAATTTTGATGGGGATTGCATCAAATCTGTAGATTGCTTTTGGCAAATTGGCCATTTTTTACTATATCCATCCTGCCAATCCATGAGCATGGGAAGTCTTTCCATCTTCTGAGTAGGTTTGTGTTTTTACTTGTATTTGATTAAGTGCATTTGAGTTGGTATTATCTTATAGTCGCATGAACATAAAATAATAGATGATATTTTAAATAATTTTCATAGAAAACAATGGACTGAATTTACAAATTTGAAAAAAATACAAAAAAATTACAATTCATCCACCACTTCTTTTTAACTGATTATTTATGTAGGCTTAAGACACTGTATATGTCAAAGGGACAATGAAGATTTAGTGTGGGTTAGGTAGCATCCTAAATCTGACCAAATGTCAGCAACATCTTAGCCTCTGCTATAGTAAGCTAACCTTTGCTACAGAAGAGGCAAGTGTAATCATAAGATGATCTGAAAGATATATATTGTAGGATTCAACAAGATGCTCTGGAGTATGGCATTTAATACTATAGAGACATAACAAGAAAGGATGTTGCAGCATAGTCCAATAAGCAATTTGATAAGGAAAACAACCCCAATGGAAACTGGAGTAATGGGAAGATTTTTGATGCTTGTGATTTATGAAAAAACTCATTTCATATACCTCTCTCTTGGATATGTGGTCATTTGTGACTGAGTCTCATTATGAGCATACACAATTGACACATACCTCATGATTCAGTCAAAAGCAAGGGCATCAACATATAACCATCTAAGGTAATATTTCCATCATTAAACCTTTATTGTGTCACAGAAGGAGTTTTCTATGCAGCATTGTTGTATCTACGAAAAGTAGAAAATCAATTGCATTTGTATTCACTTTTTTCAACATTTCTTTGTTTCAGGTTTTTTCTTTAAAAGATAATTCTCTAGCCCTAAAATTAGTAAATTAACCAAAAATATAATAGCATCTGAATATAAACCAAAATTACAACATCAAATTGCATTGAATACATGTAATAATTACATGCATTGTCCAAAATGAATTACTTTTAATAGAACAATAACTGATCACAGAATCATGTATTGCTTTATATTTTAACATGTTAATTTGTAACATGTAGTATATATTATATATTTACATATATATAATAGTTGTATTGCTTTAAATTTTACTATAAACCTATTACATTTACACATATATATATGTATTTATATGAATACCTTCATTTATAGTAATAAATGTACATTTAAGACAGTCATTTATTTTAATTTGTATTTTTACGTAAATATGTTTATATATAATGTTTATATTATTGTTACTAAAATTATAAAAAATTAATAACTATCCAATAATGGTTTAAAGAATTCTTTATGAGATTTTCTCATGTGGCTCTATCATATGAACACAACATATCCAAATTGTTGCTTTTAGATATTTAAGAAATAATTTTCCTGTATTTTTTGGCATTTCTCTTGGTTGATTTTTTCAGCCTGGTATATATCTGTTTGCTTCAAAAATTTTTAAATTCATTCTTCTAATTATTCTTAATTACTTCATTGCCCTTTGAACCTTCCTTAATTTTTATATCACATAGTATACATCCATAGACTTTCTTTTATATTGTTCAGGATTTTGATCTCCTCAATCATCCTGTAAAGTCTGTAAAGTTAGGAAAATATTTATGAAACACAAAACTTCTCTGTAAACAAAACAACAAACAAACAAAACCAGGAAGAATCTGAATACAAACATCACTCCAACTCTAAAGGAATGTAAAACTGCTATTAGAATTTGTGACACATTTTTAAATATGACACCAATTGGCGTAATTGTCACATTCACTTAAATTCTACTTAATAATGATGGAATGAATGCATTTACCACACTCAGGTTGCATATTGAATATTATTCTCTTGCTGCACAAATTCAGGGCTATCGAGTAACACAGATAATCCTAGCCTTTCAGAGCTTGAGGCAGGAGGATTGTAATGAGTTGGATGCCAACCTGAGCTACATAATCAGTTTCATACCAACAAATGCATTAAAGTAATATTCAGTCTCAAAATAATGACAGCAATACAGTATGTCATTATGTCTATTACATTATTTCATGTAAATTCATTATTTAAAATATTCAAATAAATTAAAAAGGTTCCTAGAATGTGACCGTACATTTTTTTATTTTTTTCTTCCTTTCTCAAATCAGCTATCTCACATATGAAAAGTACACTTATAGTATCTTCAGATAGTCATAATTTCCTTGCGATGTCTTGTATGTAAAGTTACCTGGCTTATGATCACAGAGTTAAGTTTCTGTCTATATCAACCCTTTATGCACTGTGCAGTGATCACTCTCATTCTCAGCTTCTCTTTGTTAAAGAAATTTTATTGAAAACTAACACAGGTATTTTCAAACATGGAAGCTATTAAAGTAGACTCTGATATTATTTGATCATTATTGTAATATCTTATATGATAGTTTTCTAACTGAATAATTCAAGGAGTATTTCTTTAAATTCTGATTCTTTCACTCCAAAAACTGATGTGGTGCTCATACACACAGTCTCATGTATGAGGTGTTATTTTTAGTTACCTAAAAGGAAGGTAGAGGAAAGGAAAGTGAGTCTGGGAGAAAGAAGAAATGTCAATAAAGGCCGGTATTAAGCTGTTTACTATAGTGGGTAATTGAGGCTTAATTCCATTAGAGAAAGTCTGAGGAATTCTGTAGAAGGTTCTTCAGAATATTCTGTCTTGAAGAAAGTAGGGGAGGCGTGTTTCACATATGACCTAATGTTGAGAACACTTGCTGCTCTCCAAATGGGAATGTCAGTTTTCATCACTCGTAACTGATGGCTCACAGTAATGTACTAGCCTTGTACTCACTTTGATGACATTGGCAGACATGTGGCTCCAGCACACCAACATTATTTTAAAAAAGTAAAAAGATGAAAGAGGAAATGGTATCAGTAGACAATTCTCCACCTTCAAATAGTGCTGGTGTGTTTGTTCTAAGAGACTTCTATTTGGCTTAGAGAAAGGTTTAAAGACAGAAAAGCAGACAATCTGAATGCCAAAGTAGGCAGGTGTATGCAAGGAGCTGTCCACTATTGCTGTGTTGAAATTAAGGTATTTTTGTAAACTTTGTGCTGAGTAAATTCCTTTCATGGATGAAGGACAAGGTGTGAACTCTGCAGTGCACTGCAGATATGTAAGTTAAAAAAAACTTAAAATTCAAAATCTACTTCATTTGTTTTTGAGAACCAGAGCTGTATATCAACAAAGACAATAAAATATGGAAATGCTATTGGCCAGGAAGATAATTATGTAAGTGGTATAATATTAATGGCACACATAGTAGACCCACATTGAACCGACAAGCTGGGCTTACATCAGCAGTGAAGTTGTACTTGAATTTTCCCCCTGAAATTATTACAAGTTCAACATTAAACCAGTTCCATATGCATAGACAATTTAATGCTACCAGATAGAAGGATAAAAGAAGAGTCCAACAATGACAACAACAGCAACAACAACAACAACAAGTACTACAACAGCAACAACAACTAATACATCAAATTAAAACTTTCATCCAGCTTAGCCACTGGTGGGTGGGCCTTAGTCTAAGAGTAGCTTCAAACTTCTCAATTACTCTTTTCTAAATTAAACATGAAATTGAATTTTTGAATTATAATGTAATATTTTCAAAATGTCTTGTGTGTTGTAATGTTTTCTATAACCCAGGTATAGGTTGACATACTTTTCTACTGTCTCTTCATTCAATTGTCACATAAATCTATAAGCCTGGAGCTAATTCACTATATGAAACCATAATTATAATAATTTTCAGAAGGAAATACCATTTTTGTAGTCAACTGTGTATATGAAATATATTTTATTAATTTATGTATCAATGCTACATGATTCAAATAGAAATATATTTAGGTAAATCGGTAATTCCTTCTGTTTTTGACAGTGTGACTCTTCTAACTTTCTTTTATCTTCTAATAGACACACCTTAGCTTTTTCACTTGGCAGTAACCAAATTCTCAGTGAAAATAAACACAAATTTTTGAGAAACCTGTTCAGAATTCCAGATCCTTTATTGGTCCAAAATGCAAGAATATTAGTCATATTTAGCATAAAGAAAAAATACCAAGTCTAGATAAAAGGTTTAAAATTACATAAGTAATTTCTTTTTATGTTTGGGGAACAGGCACGCACTTCCACACTTGACCTTTATGTAGGTACTAGAAATCTGAACTCACATTCACATGCTTGCACACAAAGTAAACAACTTACTGTTACATAGAGGGTTAAAATCTTATATAATCAATTTATCACTCTCTAAGTAAGAAAATCTCACAATTTGGCTTATGTCTTCTGTGGAGAAAACTAGCAATAATTTATTCTATTTCTGAAGCTTATTCTGACCATCCTATATTTATTGCCATAATCTTTTGTAACTGTTATTCTAACATTAAACAAATCTTATCATTGATGTAGAGAACACGAATGTCATATTTTTAGGACTATTACCCTCGAACGAATTGAGAATATATTACTGGTACTTGAAGGCATTTTCAGGGATTAGGATTAGGGAGGAAGTGTAGAGTCCAGGACCTGTATACTTAGCCTTGATAGTAAATTCTGCTCAAAGAAATACTTTATACAGAAAAATGTAGGATATCTACATGAAGAGCTGCCATTTGAAAAAGCAAAGAACATTTTATCTGATAACTAATATTGCTGTTGTTTTAATATCAGCTTAATTTAGGGACGACTGTGTGAAAGATTGTAGAAATGTGTACACATCATGTAAGGTTTGCATGTCTTAGTGACTTTGTATTTTCTTGCATGGAGTTAAGACAGTGTTAATGGTAAGGATTCAAGCAATTCTTGCTATGTCCTACCCTTATGCTAATTAACAAATTTCTAATTATTTTTACTATTTTCATATAGACACTCTAAAATGGAATTATTTTCAATGTATGAATGATAACTGTTTTAGAAAATTTAACTGATTTAAAATTTAAGTGACTTATCAAGTAACAACCTCTTGCAAAGCCATGTGCTAATTTTTTTGTGTACTGCTTTACTTTCCGTTGGATTTGAAACTTATATGAAAGTCATATTGATCAACATTTGATTTGAGCCAAACTGGGTAGTATTAAAACAAGTTAGGAGACTAAGAAAACACACAGAATGTTAAGAAAAGCATGGGCTCAAAAAGTTTCCATAAATGTCAAAAAAAAGTATATTCTTTTATAAACATTGGGTGGATGATGTTTTTTCTATTGGATATTTTCTGTATTTATATTTAAAATGTTATCCCCTGCCCCTGTTTCCCCTCTGGAACCCCATCTCTCCCATTCCCCCTCTCCTGGTTCTATGAGGGTGTTCCCCCTCCCACCACACACCCACTCTCACCTCAACTTCCTAGCATTCCCCTACACTGGGGAATTGAGCCTTCACAGGACCAAGGGCCTCTCCTTTCATTAATTCCAGACAATACCATCCTCTGCTATATATGCGGTTGGAGCCAAGGGACCCTCCATGTGTACTCTTTAGTTGGTGGTTTAGTCCTTGGGAGCTCTGGAGCATCTGGTTGCTTGATATTGTTGTTCTTCCTATGGAGTTGCAAACCCCTTTGCTCCTTTAGTCCTTCCTCTAACTCCTCCATTGAGATCCTTGTGCTCAGTCCAATGGTTGGCTCTGATCCTCTAACAATGTATTTGTCAGGCTCTGTGATGACTTCTAATCTCAAGGAAACAGCTTGGAAGTTTGATTTTTCAACAGTTAATTGAAGAAATACTTAAACTATTGTTATCTATAGTGAAAAACATCCCCAAATAAGATAATTAAAAGTACTTTATATGCTTTCAACATTTACCAGTGAATTGTATTTTATTTTATTTTATTTTCTCCCCCAGAGGGGAAACTGGAAAGGGGGATAACATTTGAAATGTACATAAATAAAATATCCAATAAAATTTTTATTTTGTTTTATAACAATAAAAATACTGCATTGTTTTCTTATTCTATAAAAAAGAGATATATTTCATTATAATTTTGGAATATTTTCAGAACAATGTATGTAAATGCAAAGGAATTACTTTACTTGCTAGTAAACTATAAGATTTCCATGTACCATATATTTAATTTGTTTTGATAATATGAAAATGTTTTTCATATGTGTTATAAATGATTATTATGAAAATACTTTCTTCTTCTACAGTATAATATACCAAAAAATATGTTAAGTGCACAAAATATTACTCACAGAAAGTGATTCAAATCAGACACATGCTGTGCTAGAAGCCAAACACTTTCATTCTTTCTCTTTTTTTAATTAATTTAAAGTTGTTTGCTCATAGTATAAGTAATATTTTACTCTTGAAGGATTTTTCTTTCTTTCATTTGTGGGAAGACCAGATGGGTCTCACAGGTCATTCACAGTTATGAAAGAAACAAAAAAAATCCCTTCAGAGGTGATCTATCCTTTATTTTTCACTAAAAAACAAATTATTTGCTTGGATGGAAACCTTTTGTATAGCAGCATAATTGCTGTTATCTGTGGGGTGTCGTGGAAAATGAGATACTCTGTCTCAAGAAGTTATAACTTATCCCTATGCATAAAATCTGAATAAATAAATAGGAACTGACCTTGGAGTTTCTTGCAGAGAGGAAATACATGAAACGAAGCTGAGAAATTAGAAATAAAATCTCACAGGATGATGAGTGAACACAGAATGATTTAGCAGTGGGGTTAGGCTGATATTTTCAGGCAATATGTATTTAGAAAATGACTTCTCAACAAATCCTTAATTCTGCTATTTCCAGGATAGCAAATTATGTGTATTATTTAGTCAAATATTGGAGGTGCTAATATGTATCCAGCTTTCACTGCCTTATTTTTATTTAATCAACAACATTTTATAAATCCAATGAAGTATCTTAAGTATTTTATTCATTTATTTCTTGAAAATATTTATGGAGCGCTTCTATGAGTCAAATACTCTTATTAACTGTATAGGAGGAGCAAGGAACAAGGGAATACGTGGGTATGTTCTCATGAGAATTGGAAATCCCATTAAAACAAGAAGGTTAACAAATAGAAGAGAGTTAAAATTGTGACAGTCAAATACTACAAAGTAAATACAAAATAGTTAAATAGTATGAAGAAAGAAGGGTAGCATTAGGAAATCTTTCGTAGACATAGAACATGCAAACTGATCTTTTGAAAAGGGGCTTGAGGAGACTGAAGATCAGCTAGGAGATCTGGCTGCTCTTTTAGAGGGCTAGAATTCCCATCCCATGTTCCTAGAATCACAGAGAAATTACATGTATGTTATGACCTTCCCAGGTACTCACACAGGTGAGTATATGCACACACATCACACACACACGCACACACACACACACAGACACACACACATGCATACAAATTCTTCAATGCATAAATTAAAAAAATAAAGATTAAAACAATTAATAAGAGAAAAGGATAGATCGATTCATAAAGGTATCAGGAAGAAAAGGTTTATAAAAATCCCTGAAGAGAAAGGTATTGTTTTTATCTAAAATTAATCAAGTAACTGTGGTTTTAAGTTACAGTTGACACCATTTAGGTTGAATATTCCACAAGTCTTACTTTTCCTTTAGAAGAGTATTTGATGTAGGCATTCCCCCAGAGAAAAATGACCCATTTATATACGGGGTTTTGGTCCTTAAAATGTTGACAGATGTGATTTTCAACTTAAGAATCAGGCCTTAAATATAATCAGAAAGCAGTTTATTACTTACAAAATATTCTTGTCACTATTTTACCTATGGACATATTTTGCCAGTTGTATCATTCTCGAAGCTGACAGGGATCATTTGGGCTCAGACAGTATTGTAAAAGAGGGGAAGAAGATGTTAGGAACCATAGGAGGTGGGGACTACAGTGAAACAGCATTTTCTGAACACAGCAGGGTAGTTTCACATGTGAGTCCACTACAATTAAGGCCAATGCATAAGGCGTGTGATAGCTCAAGGTACCCAGAATTTTTGTATGGGGAGGGGAGGTGGGCATGAACTGCCCTACTAGCTAAGCTGATATTGACAGATGACTGAAATTGGAAGAGGAAACATTTTTAAATATGCAGCCCCTGATGAGTAAATATCCATCCAGTGAAGACTATATGAAACATGTGGGAAAATCCATATATTCGAGAGCATATGAATACTGCAAGTTATATTTGAGGATATTTTTTCCAACAGAAAGCTGGGTAGGTAGAGAAGGGGGCATCAGTCTGAAAGGAGTTAGGGAGGAAGTAAGTAACATTGAAATGGATATAAGGAATCCTCAAAGAACTAAAGAAAGCGAGAGACAAACGTTGTAGTGAAAGTTGAAGCAGAACACAAATTCGACATCTTAAACTTAGGGAATATGTGAAGTCTTTTTGCATTCTTGGCCCTTATTTATTCTCCTTGAGTGATTCTACCAAGAAGGCCATTCATTAAAGTGAGGCATGGCGTTTGGTTGATAAAAGCAAGTCCTCAGCACCACATAAACTGCTGTGGTGGCCACTGTTTTGACTATGGGTATTTGTCTGGTGGAAGCAGGATGATCAGAAGTTCAAAGTTCTCCTTGGCTCCAGTGAGCTTTAAATACCCCATTTAAACATGAGATGTAATAGGAGAGACAAAAGCAATAATAAAACTTTGATAACCATTGTACCTATCTATGCCTGGATTTTTGAATATTAGTCCTCTTTTCTGATTTTTACCTGAACGTGGACCGAGTTGCACTCCTTCTTGCACAGTGGTTGGTATTATAGTCACATATGATTAAGGCTGTAACTGGAGGTAAAGAAATGATAAGACCCTCATAATTAAATAAGATAATTGTGAATTCCTCTAGCCAATGTGATTTGTGAGTGTTCAGCAAGATTGTAATATCAACAAAAAAATAAGCACACTACCAAAAAAGACACAAGGAAATAGTTATTTTTTAAGTCAACAGAGATGCATCCAGAAAAAACAAACACTACCAACATCAAAATAACACTACCAACATCAAAATATTAGATATCTAGCCCCCAGATTGTGGTAAAATTAATCTATTTAAATCATCTGGTAACTGAATGTATTATGGCAGGTCCCAAAACCATTAAAAGTATTACATCAACCCATCAACTGAAAAGAAAACAACTGGGTACCATTTATCATCTTCCATACCAAGCCTAGTTTTCCTTTTGGATCACCTTATAAATGTAAATTTTATTCTCCTGTAGTAATTGTCACCTCCAAGGCTTTTTCCATGTCTCTGTTAATCTAGGTTGAGTTTTGGAAACTTTTAGCTTCTGTAAAATCTTATTCTAGGCCTAGAATATTTCCAGCTTCTCAGACTTACTGATGAATAAGCTCACCCTTTCTTGTCCTTTTTGATCTCTGACTGGCCTAGTCAACCCAACTCTTCTGGATTCTCTCTCTCTCTCTCTCTCTCTCTCTCTCTCTCTCTCTCTCTCGCTTTCTCTCTCTCTCTTCTGCTGTATGTCCGACAAACTCTAGCATTCTGCTTAAATCCTTCTAATTCTCTGGTTCCTTTTATCTTTACCTATGTCAAACTTGTTCTCTTTCCCACCTTTGTCTGTGCAACTGACCTGGTAAACTGCCTTCTCCTCCTTTTTCTCTTTCTGTGCCTTGCTCCTTTGCTCCTTAAGTAGCTTCCCTTTCCTTTCTCTTCTCTTGAGCGTTGGGCATATCCTATTTTGTCAAATCTGTCTCTGACTCATCATTTTGTCTCTCACTCAATTAGACATCACTTTGGTGCTTCATTCTACAAACTAAACTTACCTTCGTTTGGGGGACTAAAGATGTGTGCTAAGGGCACGTCATGTCTGTACTCAAACCAGAGTGATTAATGTTGTGTGCTGATGCTGATTGCACCATAACTGGAAACAGTTTTTTTTTCAGTAAATAACACAATCTTGGGGGTCTCAGTGTGATCAAGTATTATGCAACATCGCCTACCCCCTGAAATGAAGAGTTGATTTATCTATTCCCGCAAAGCAGTGCTACAATTCTATTTTTCTCCTTTTCCCTTTATGTGTTTTAGCAACATGTTCTTTTTCCACCGTGAATAGAAGTATCAAATATGTCCACTGCTCTTCATCTCTACTGACATCCACATAGTTCCAAACCATACAGTCTCTTATTTGAGTTACTATTTCAGTTTCCTTGATGGTTGGTTCTTTGTATCCTTCAAAACCCCTCTATGAATCGAAAACCTGACCAGTCACTTGCCTATTCTTTCTATTCCCACTGATTTTATGGTAAAACTTGAAGTCTCTGTGGCTGGAAAAGCCCTTTGTGTGCTCTTTCACATTCATTTCTCTACTCTGTTTTATCTTCCACCTGCACTTGGAAACTTTATAAAATTTCTGTTATAGAAACTGAACATTCTCTTAAACTTTCTGGAGCATATTTTCTACACCTTCATTCATATCTAGATTTCTGCACATGTTATTCTCTTTGCCCAAGAAACATCTCTACCATTTCCCGTCTTCAGTCTCAATATTCCCTGAGTTAATGTCCCCAGGTGTTGAGTTTTGGCATCTTTTGATCTGAGAATCTTTTTTTTTTTTTTTTTAACTTTTTTTTTTTTTTTTTTTTTTTTTTATTAATTGAGTATTTTTATTTACATTTCGAGTGTTATTCCTTTCCCGTTTACGGGCCAACATCCCCTAGGCCCTCCCTCCCTTCCTTATGGGTGTTCCTCCCATCCCCCCATTGCCGCCTCCCCAACAATCATGTTCACTGGGGTTCAGTCTTAGCAGGACCCAGGGCTTCCCCTTCCACTGGTGCTCTTACTAGGATATTCATTGCTACCTATGAGGTCAGAGTCCAGGGTCAGTCCATGATTTTTGACAAAGGAGCCAAAACCGTCAAATGGAAAAAAGATAGCATTTTCAGCAAATGGTGCTGGTTCAACTGGAGGTCAACATGTAGAAGAATGCAGATCAACCCATGCTTATCACCCTGTACAAACCTTAAGTCCAAGGGGATCAAGGACCTCCACATCAAACCGGATACACTCAAACTAAGAGAAGAAAAACTAGGGCAGCATCTGGAACACATGGGCACTGGAAATTTTCCTGAACAAAATACCAATGGCTTATGCTCTAAGATCAAGAATCGACAAATGGGATCTCATAAAACTGCAAAAGTTTGTAAGGCAAAAGACACTGTGGTTAGGACAAATGGCAAAAACAACAGATTGGGAAAAGATCTTTACCAATCCTACAACAGATAGAGGCCTTATATCCAAAATATACAAAGAACTCAAGAGTTAGACTGCAGGGAGACAAAAACCCTATTAAAAATGGGGTTAGAACCAAACAAAGAATTCACAGCTGAGGAATGCCAAATGGTCGAGAAACACCTAAAGAAATGTTCAACATCTTTTAGTCATAAGGGAAATGCAATTCAAAACAACCCTGAGTTTTCACCTAACACCAGTGAGAATGGCTAAGATCAAAAACTCAGGTGACAATAAATGCTGGCGAGGATGTGGAGAAAGAGGAACACTCCTCCATTGTTGGTGGAATTGCAGACTAGTACAACTATTCTGGAAATCAGTCTGGAGGTTCCTCAGAAAATTGGACATTGAACTGCCTGAGGATCCAGCTATACCTCTCTTGGGCATAAACCCAAAAGATGCCCCAACATATAAAAAAGACACGTGATCCACTATGTTCATAGCAGCCTTATTTATAATAGCCAGAAGCTGGAAAGAACCCAGATGCCCTTCAACAGAGGAATGGATACAGAAAATATTGTACATCTACACAATGGAATATTACTCAGCTATCAAAACAATGACTTTATGAAATTGTAGGCAAATGGTTGAACTGAAAATATCATCCTGAGGAGCTAACCCAATCACAGAAAGACATACATGGTATGCACTCATTGATAAGTGGCTATTAGCCCAAATGCTTGAATTACCCTAGATGCACAGAACACATGAAACTCAAGACGGATGATCAAAATGTGAATGCTTCACTCCTTCTTTAAAAGGGGAACAAGAATACCCTTGGCAGGGAATAGAAAGGCAAAGATTAAAACTGAGACAGAAGGAACACCCATTCAGAACCTGCCCCACATGTGGCCCATACATATACAGCCACCCAATTAGACAAGATGGATGAAGCAAAGAAGTGCAGGCAGACAGGATCCGGATGTAGATCTCTCCTGAGAGACAGAGCCAGAATACAGCAAATACAGAGGCGAATGCCAGCAGCAAACCACTGAACTGAGAACATGACCCCCATTGAAGGAATCAGAGAAAGAACTGGAAAGCTTTAAGGGGCTCGAGACCCCATATGAACAACAATGCAAAGCAACCAGAGCTTCCAGGGACTAAGCCACTACCTAAAGACTATACATGGATTTGTAGAAAGATAGTGTGTAAATTTGGTTTTGTCATGGAATATCTTGGTTTCTCCATCTATGTTAATTGAGAGTTTTGCAGGATACAGTAACCTGGGCTGGCATTTGTGGAGAATCTATTTATAATCAGAAAATGTTGGTTAGGGTCTCATTTTATATACATCCCAGCCTTGATGCAGGCCCAGTAAAACTACTGAGCCTGGATTTCTCAGAAGACTGTTGCTGTTCATGATGTCAAAATATTTTTGATCATTACAGATATGCTATAAATAGTTGGAATGAATGGGTGGATGGTTGGTTGTATACAGCAAAGTAACTGGGATTATTGTATAATGTGACTAATAAATATGTAACATACAACCTATATTTTAATAATTAACTAAGCATTTTAATATTATATCTCTTTAAAATAGCTAATTCTGTATAGTATATTTAAAAATATATTATCCTATATACTATTTTAGAAAGTATACTTTTAAAATACTACTTGCTATTTTTACTTCCAGCAAAAGTAAATAGTATTTAAGACTATGCCTACTTCCACTTAAAATAGAAAAGTTTATATATATATATATATATATATATATATATATATATATGGAAAGTAGCATATTCTTTTAATAATTTAATACTTGATTGCTTCAAATAGAAGAAAAATTTATATCAGTTAAATTTATCTTTAAAAGATTAACATAAAATATGAACCATATATTTATTAAAATAAAATATTTAAGTTTCTTTCTTAGCTTCTATCTACAAAATGGTCATTCACTAAAAACATCTCTCAGTTAGACTACTTACTTTTGGACTAAGATAATTTAAGATTATTCAATTTCAAATTTAATTGTGGTCTGTGATTGATATAGTAACCAGCCATTAAGAAAAATACTATGAGATAAATATATTTAGTCACATAATAAGTGAATTTATACAGAAATAGCAGTCATATGTTCAGTATAGGTTTGCCTTTATAATAGTGTAATATACTGTCTTAAAAATATCAGTGACCTTGTTTAAATTAATATCTCTAAAGTTTGACTTATTTAACAATGAAATAAAAGTAATAATTTCCTGCCTTCTACTATCTTGTGGAAACTAAATTAAGTTATAAATTTGAAATAAATGCGATCATATATTGTATGCAATAATTTAGTTTTTTCATTGCTTTATAGTCCTCTTTAGCCAATTACTTAAAATTATACCATTTTTTGTGTGTTTTTGCTTATGTATTTTGAAGTTTCAGGAGTCATTTTCATCAGTAATTTATGAAATAATATTAGGTAAGAGGTCAAGCCTTAAGCTTCTACTTCATTGAGCCATTTTATGGATCATAACAACAAAACCAATTTTGCATCTATGAGTTTCCTTAAAGATGTAATTAGCATTTCTTCTTTTGGTTCACTAAGGTACTGTTTGGGAAAGTACCTATGCACTGAACTCTCCTGCATGGAGACCTGATCACCAGTGATCTAATAATTGTCTTAGTTTATGACCTGGGAGTAATTTATGGCAGTACAGTTGTAGCTGATGATGATATGAGTTAATATTCTTACACTCAAAGTAACTCACTTTTTCAAAGGAAGTAGAACTATGAGATCCAGTCAGAGTTGAATGTGAAGTTTTAAAATGGATTTCAAGTTGCTGTCTGCTAGTCTACAAGACAAGCTGATATCCCACAGTTTTTCAGCAAAACCAGCAATTAGGCAGGCAAAACTAGTTTTGTTACATATATGCCAAAACCCAATTTTTAAGCATGGATAACTTCATTTTACTTATTTCAAATTCAAAGTCATAGAGGACACCATGCACATGTAAAAAATAGCTCAAGAAAGTTTTCTTCTTTCCAAGCTATCTATGACAAGCTTCAAAAACTTGAAAGGAAAGAATGCTGACAAAGCAGAGAATATGAGTACACTTCTTTTCAAACAATAACCCCCAAATGAAAGAAGAAACTAAAATTCAACCAGAAATAAACCCCTGATTGTTCTCCTGTCAGCCTGTCACCTACATGAAACAGCTGCTAAAGCAAAGACAGCTGTTCCTGCTAAAAGCACTATGGCTGCTGATTTCCACGGACTTTATTTCTATTAATATGAAAGGGTTCTGACATGTTATTTCAACTCAGTGACACTGCCCATCTCAATTAGAATTTCACAAAGTCCTCACTGATGTTAGGAGAGTCTGGTCCAGTTCGGTATTCATTTGATTTTGCTAATATAAAAGGTCACAAGGCACCTGCAACGCTCCACCTTTCCTAGAGCATCTTTGTGAAGGACATTTTTTTTTTAATTGTAAAACCATGACCAAAAAAACCTGGTAGTCGACCCAGAGACCTTCTCCTCACTCCCTGTTTTCCCAGACCCAATTCATCAAGTCTGTCCCTAATGATGCAATAGGACAACACCTGAAGCCTCTCTCTCTGCTATTTCTGGGGATTATACAGTCCATCTCCTCCTATCCTCCCTACTCTGCCTCATTACTGAACCTGAGTTACCAACTCCAGCAGACACCTCCTGCTCACCCATAGGACAGATCAGTCAGACTAGGTAGGTGCCTGGGATTCTCTCTCTTCTTTTCCCCATTCCTTAGTATCATAACTAGTGCTACAACAGACAACCAAATACAGCCTCTCTTCCCACTTTGCGCATATGTCTTGTGGATCTCCCAGAATATCCTTTTCTATATTCTCTCACTATATCCCAGGCTCTGTCACTTAGTAGGCATTCCTTGTGAATATTCCAGTAGAGCAGGCCAATAAAACAGGGAACACACAACCAACACATTCTGAGAAAATTGAGTGAGGATAAGGAAATCAAGGAACAAAACCCATCCTCCCAATTAAGACCTATAACAATCTCAAACCCAGACGCCTTGTAAACAACATAAGAATGAACTCACTAATAGCCAAGGCAATAAATCTCCACTAGAACCCAGCTGTCCAACCTCAGCAGGTCATGAATGTTACTTAACAATTGAAGAACAAGAAAAAAAATCTTGAAAAATAAAAGGTATATGGAGAAAATTGACTTCCTTATAGAGAAAACAAGTAAATTCCTTTAAGAAATACAGGAGAACACAACAAGAGGAGATTAATAAATCTCACAAAGAAAGCCAAGAATATAAAAAAACTTGAAAGAAATGAATAAAAATGAGTGAAGTGAAAAAAAAAAGCCTGTTCAATATATGAAAACTTCTGTAAGACGGAGGATACTGTCTTTAGGACAAAAAAGGCAACCAACAGATTGGGAAAAGATCTTTAACTATCCTACATCCAATAGAAGGCTAATAATCTAATATACATAAAAAACTCAAGAATTTAGGTTCCAGACCATCAAATAATTCTATTACAAATTGGGTACAGAGCTAAACAAAGAATCCTTAACTGAGGAATACTGAATGGCCGAGAAGCACCTAAAGAAATGTTCAATATCCTTAGTCATCAGGGAAATACCAATTAAGACAACCCTGAGATTCCACCTCACAGTAATCAGAATGTTTAAGATCAAATCTCTGGTGACAGTAGATGTAGTGAGGATGTGGAGAAATAGAACTCTCCTCCATTGTCAGTGGAATTGCAAGCTGATACAACCCACTTTGGAAATTAGTCTGGTGATTCCTCAGAAAAATTGGATAATACTACCTAAGGACCAACCTATACCACTCCAGGGAATACACCCAAAAGAGGTTCCAACATATAACAAGGACACATACTCCTCTAGGTTTATAGCAGCCTTATTTATAATAGCCAGAAGCTGGAAAGAACCCAGATGTCCTTCAACAGAGGAATGGATACAGAAAATGTGGTACATTTACACAATGTAGCATTAGTCAGCTATTAAAAACAGTGACTACATGAAATTCTTAGACAAATGGATGGAACTAGAAAATATCATTCTGAGTGAGGTAACCCCCATCACAAAAAAAGACACATGATTTGCACACACTGATAAGTGGATATTAGCCCAAAAGCTAGGATTACACAAGATACAATCCACAGACCACTTGAAGCCCAAGAAGGATAACCAAAGTTCAGATGCTTCAGTCCTTCTTAGAAGGGGGAACAAAAATATTTATAGGGGGAGGTATGGAGACAAAGTTTGGAACAGGTACTGAAGAAAAGGTCATCCAGAACTACCCGACCTGGGATCCATCTCATATGCAGCCACCAAACTCAGTCACTATTGCTGATGCCAGGAAGTACTTGCTGACAGGATCCAGACATGGGTGTTTCCTGAGAGGCTCTGCCAGATCAATACTGATGCAGAGGAGAATGCTTGCAGCTAACCATTGGACTGAACAAGGGGTCCCCATAAAGGAGTTAGATAAAAGACTGTTGGTGCTGAAGAGGTTTGCAACACCATAGGAAGAACAACAATATCAACCAACCAGACACCACAAAATCTCCCAGGGTCTAAACCACCAACCAATGAATACACATGGAAAGATCCATGACTGCAGCCACATATGCAGTAGAGGATGGCATTGTCCAGCATCAACAGGAGGAAAAGCCCTTGGTCCTGTTGAAGACTTCCTTTCCGAATGTATGGGATTGCCAGGGCATTGATGTGGGAGAGGGTGGGTGGAAGTGGGAGCATCCTCATAGAAACAGGGGGAAGGGGAGAGGTCTGGGAGTGGGGGAAAGAGGATAACATTGGAAATGTAAATCCATAAAATATCTAAGAAAACTAAAATTTAAAACCTGTTCAATATTTGAGAATTAAAAAGGAACCATAAAGAAAACACAAATTATGGAAATTCTGGAAAAGGAATATTTAGGAATTTGAACAGAAACTGCATTATAATACAATAGATTAAAAAGAGAACCTCAGGTTTTGGAGATATGATGAAGAAATGGATACATAGATCAAGTAAAGTATTAAACCTAAAAAATTTATGGCACAAAATACCTAGGAAATCTGGGGTACTATGAAAAGACCAAACCTAAAAATAATAGAAATAGATGAAGGAGAAGAATTCCACATCAAAAGTTGAGAGAGGTTAGGTAAATTATAGGGGTCTGGAGGGATGCATAGATTTTTCAGGGAAGGGGAAGTAGAATAGCTTTTACAGTTGAACTGAGGCCAGGTGAAGGAAATAGCAGGAGGGATCAGGGGGTAAGGGGCAAAGTAAGATGGGAAAAAAGTATGGGGAGGGACAGTTGTAATTGGAGGGCATCTGGGTGATGTTTTCACACCTATTGTACTGGAAACTTAATCTATGAAAGTGACCCTAATGAGGATTACTAGTGATGGATGATATGGTACAGTAAATGAACATCTCTTTTGAGTTTTTGTCAAGGGGCAGCACCAATGTAAATACTCACACAATCCAGACTGATCCTAAGACATAGGATGGTTCCAAACAGACAATAGGAATCATTGTGGAAGGCAAAATCCACAGAACTCATTGAACATGGAGCAGTCAAGATGGTGCCTCCATAGAGCCTTGTCTCCTATTTCTTTGATGCAAGAATGTATTCTGCAGACTATCAAAAGATAAGTGTGGATGCCAAGGCAGCCACAAAACTTTTTCAATTTGTTCTGTCCAAAATATTCTAGAGGAATAGTAGCAGAAAATTTGTGGAATTTGCCAACCAGTGCTTTATTTGGTTAAGGTCCACTATAAAAAAAACCCATATCTAACACTGCTTGGGTAACCAAGAACCATGTACCAGATAGCCTAGGATAAAATCAAACACAACTATATATATATATAAATAAATTTATATATATATAAATTAAATAATTCCTAATGATATTCTGCTCTACTTATAGATCAGGCCTTATCCAGTCATCATCACAGAAGCTTCCCCCAGCAGCAGACTGAAACTGATGCCAAGACAAACTGGCATACATTGTGTGGAAAGGGGGTCTAATTTGAAGGTCTCCATGAAATATCTCCCTCAGAGCTCCGGGTATCTATTTGAAGAAGAGGTGGAAAGATTATAAGAGAGCACCAGGAGAATATAGCCCTTTGAATAAACCAAGCTAGATGCATATGAGCTTATAGCATCTGAAGAAGCAAATGCAAGGAATTTATGGTTGAATGCCATGTCATATGTGTTATTAGTTATGTTAATATTTTTAAAAACTACAACTTTTTGTTTTATCTTGTTCATTAATTTATTAATTTATATCCTGTTTGTTATTCCCCCTCCATCTTCTTCTCCCATGCTTTTCCTCTAATCTCCCATCATCTAACCATTCATTCCTTTCTCCTCATAGAAAGTGATATCTTGAAATATCACTTTACAGAAGAACTAAGTACATTTTCTTCTATTCAGTCTAGACAAGGCAGTCCAGTTAGGAGAGCAAAGGGATCCAAAAGCAGGAAAAAGAGTCAGAGACAGTCTCTTCTCTTGCTGTTAATGGTCCCAAATGGAGATCCTAATATCTGTTCCATATGTGTAGGTGTCTAGGTCTGTCCCATGCACGGGCTCTGGTTGGGTACTCAATTTCAGTGAGTACCTATGGGCCCAGAATAATTAATTTTGTAGGTTTTGTTGTGGTGTCCTTGACACATTTGTCCCCTTCTGTCCTTCTTCCCCCTCTTCCCTAAGATTCCTCTAGCCCCATCTAATGCTTGCCTGTGGGTCACTGCAGCTGTTTTCCATCAGCCACTGGGTGAAGCTTCTCAGATGATAGTTATGTTGTCTAAAAATGTAAGAGAATATTATTAATAGTGCAAGGGGTAGTCTTAAGTTTTTCCAGTCATTGGTTGGCCATTTTCTGAATTTCTGCTCTGTCTTTATCCCTGCACATCTTGTAGGCAGAGAAATTTGCCCATTAAAGGTTTTGTGATTGTGTTAGTGTCACAATCCCTCCATTGAAAGACCTGTCAGGTACAGGAGTTGGCTGTTTTAGGTCCTACTCTATATTGCTAGGAATATTAGCTAGGGTCACCCTCATGAATTCCTGGGAGTTTCCATTGTCCTGTTTCTAGCTTATCCAAAAGATGACTTCCACCAACCACCAATTCCAGATTCTATCTCCCAGACAAGCAACTAAAAGGCCTGTATGGCAACTTCAAATATTTGAAGAAAGTAATTGAAGAAGATATCAGAAGATGTTCAAAATCAGTGGGATTAACATAGTAAAAATGACCATCTTACCAAATACAATCTACATATCCAACGCAATCCCTATCAAAATTGCAACAAAATTCTTTACAGAAATTCAAAGTACAATACTCAAGTTCATATGGAAAAACAAAAAAGTCAGGATAGCTAAATCAGTCTTGTACAATAAAAGAACAACTGGAGGTATCACCGTCCATGATTTCCAGTGGTACTACAGAGCAATAGTAATAAAAGACTGCATGGCATTGGCATAAAAACAGAAAAGTTGATTAGTGGAATTGAATTGAAGACCCAGAATTAAGCCCACATACCTATGGTCTCTTGAATTTTGACAAAATATCCAAGTATATAATGGAGAAAAGGAAGTATCTTCAATAAATGGTGCTCATCTAAATGGAGGTCTGCATGTAGAAGAATGCGAATAGATCAATATCTATCACCCTTCACAAAATTCAAGTCAAATTGGACCAAAAACTACAAGATAAAAACAGAACCACTAAATCTGTTAGAACAGTAAGTGAGAAATAGCCTTGAAAATATTGTCACAACTGACAAGTTTTGGTACAAAACACCAACAGCTCAGCCACTAAGATTAACAATTAATAACTGGGACCTCATGAAACTGGAAAGATTCTGTAAGGCCAAGAACACGGTCAGTAGGACAAAATGACAATCTATACAATATGAAAATATTGTCAACAGCCCATCATCCAACAGAGGGCTGATATCCAAAATATGTACAGAATTGAAGAAATTACACAATAACCAACCAAATAACCCAGTTAAAACATGGGGTATAGGGATAAACAGAATTCTTAGCACAGGACTCTCTAATTACTACTAAGAACATAAATGTCCCATAGCCCTAGTCATCAGAGAAATGAAAAAGATTTCTCTGTGCTTGTGTCCTGGACTACTCACTACTGACCCTACCTGCTCTTGGAGGCTAGAGAATCAAGAACACAGACTCTGAAAGCATGTGGGAAAATGCCATAGCAATGCTCTCTGAACACTGCGGCAAGCTGCTTTAATACCCTCCATCTGCGTCCCTTTGGTTCCAAGAAAGCATCTCTTCTAAACAGCAGTTCATGATTTCCTGCCATTTTCTGCACCAGCAATCCTTGGTCTCTAAGCCAGTCCTCAATTAGGTCCTCCTGGAGGAGATGCTTTAGGGAATGCACCTCCACCAACATTTACATAGGGGTGACCACTGCATTCCTGCTATAATCCTAAGATTCCATTTTATACCCATCAGAATGGCTAAGGTCAAAACACAAGCAACCATACATGCTGACAAGGATATGGAACAAGGGAAAAACTCCATTGCTGTTGGGAGTGTAAGTTGATCGACCACTTTGTAATTCTATTTGGTGGTTTCTTAGAAAATTGAAAGCAGTTCTACCTCAAGCCCCAGCTATACCACTCCTAGGAATATACACAAAGGGTGCTCGTTCATCTTACCATGAGAACGCTTGCTCAACTATATTCATGGTAGCTTTGTTCATAACAGCCTGAAATGGGAAACAGTCTAAATGTCCCTAAACATCACAATGGATAAAGAAAATGTACATTTATATAATGATCAATTATTTACTATTACAAACTATGAAATAATGAAATTTGCAGGCAATTAGATGGAACTAACACATATCACATATCTAGGTTACCTGAGCAAGGTAACCTAGACTCAAAAGTCAAACATGGTGTGTACTCACTCATAGGTGGATATTAGCCATAAAATAGAGGATAACCATGCTACAATCCACAGATTCAAAGAAGCTAAGTAATAAGGAGGGTCCAAAGAAGGATGCTCAGATCTCACTGAGAATGGGAACTAAAATAGACATGGGTGTGGATCAAGGGAGGGAACAGGTTGGGAGAGGGGGTCAGGAATTGAACAGGAGTGATCAAATTGGGGGAGATTGGAAGAAGTATTTAGTATTTTTTATGGAACATCTGACTATGTGATTGAATGGGTTTCGTACCCTTTCACCTGCTCTTGGGAATCTTTTCCTCCTATTGAGTTGCTATGTCTAAATTACACATGAATGTTCTTACTTCATCTTATATTTATTTTGTTAGTTTGGTTGTTATCTCTTGAAAACATATTCTTTTCTAATAGGAGACAGAAGAGAGTGGATTTTATAATTTTTTATAATTTTATATAATTTATCTATACATTATCTACCATCCAGCTATCCCATATATCATCTATGTATGTATTTATGTATATATTATGTATGTATCTCTTATTTATATCATCTTGCTATCTATAAATCATCTATATATCTGTCCATTATATCTATTTCTATCTAGATCTAGGTCTATAGTCTAGATCTATATTCATATCTATATTTATATGCATATCAATATCCACATCCATATCCATAGCTATATCTATATATCTATATCATATGACTCTATCTCTGTATCTATACTGAATCTATCTCTCTATCTCTCTATATATCATTGATACCTATATCCATATTTATATATATTTTCATATGCATATCTATATCTGTTTCTATAATTTATATCATTTATATACCTCTTTTAGTCACTTAAGATGATAATCTTACAACAAAAAAAGCTATTTTATTAACTTTTGAGGGCTTAAACCTTGTGTTTTTCGACATTACTAATTCCTAAGCTAACAGTCTGTTCAACAAAAGAGCTGTGTACGTTTGATAGAATGAATGAAATAATTAGATATGAACATGATAACATCTCATAGAAATTAATTCATGTATATTATCTTATATCCTAAGTGTATATCCTGGCAAAGGAAACACTTTTTTGTTTTACAAAAAGAGAAGATGAGAAATGATGCAGTTTTCCAATGTTAGTCTATTAAAGAACTCATGCCTCTTTATTTCCTGAGGTAAAATGCTAGAAGCTGTTTTGACATAAAAGAATGGTATAAGATATCAAAATAAGGTGATGCTATTTTATTTCAGTTATGAAAATACAAAAAATATAAAGATGTTATGAAAGTATAGAGAAAGTATCAGCTTAGAAAATAGGATGCTTGACAAAGTGTGGAGCAGAGACTAAAGGAAAGCCTATCCAGAGACTGCCAAACCTGGGGATCCATCCCATATGCAGACACAAAACACAGACACTATTGCTGATGCTAAGAAGTACTTGCTGACAGGAGACAGGAGCCTGATATACCTGTCTCCTGAGAGGCTCTGCCAGAGTCTGACAAATAAAAGGTGGATGCTTGGATGCACAATCAACCATTGGACTGAGCACTGGGACCCCAATAGAGGAGTTAGAGGAAGGACTAAAAGAACTGAAGGGGTTTGCAACCCCATAGGAAAAACAACAATGTCAACCAACCAGACTTCTCATAGCTCCCAGGTACTAAACCACCAATCAAAGTGTACACATGGAGGGACCCATGGCTCCAGTTGCATATGTAGAAGAGGATGGTCTTATCTGACATCAATGGGAGAAAAGACCCTTGGTCCTGTGAAGGCTCAATGCCCCAGTGTAGGGGGAATACCAGGGCAGTGAGGTGGGATTGGGTGGATGGGGGAGCACCTTCGTAAAAGCAGAGGTGGGGGAGGTGGGAAAGGGGGAGTCCAGAGGGGAATCCAGGAAAGGGAATAACATTTTAAGTGTAAATAAATAAAATATCAAAGAAAAAACAACAAAAAGAAAATATAATGCTTAGAACAAAGAGGGAGGGTGCTTGAGAAGTAATGTTTTCACACAACCCATTTCTAAGAATTTATAAAAATAAATCATATTAAAATATGAGAGACAGATAGGAAAAAACATTGGATTTTAACATTATAGAAAAATTTAATGAGATGATGGTAAACTTTTAGAAAAGATCTCTTGAAGAAAGAAATTATTCAATACGGGCCAGCTAGGAGAAACTAATATAGTTAATAATGCTTATGTGAATACTTCATCAAGTATTCAGATATCATAGTTGAAAATAACTCATTATTCTCCAGAATAGCTTCTTTTCTGGATTTTATCCACTGCTTACACAGCCATTATGAAAACAATTGGGTAATAAGGCTATCTTAATTGTAGAAACCCTTCATCCATTCAAGTTCTATAATATTGCTACTTTAGTTGCATAGTAAAATATTACTCTGTTTTCAGCATATTTTAGTTATTTAGAATTTTATATTTGATGGCTTAAGCTTATAAAATCACTAATATTTCTTTTAAAAACTATTGGATAACTGATATTAAGTACAATAGATTAGCGTAGGAATTTAATATACAATTCATTTAGATTGTCTCCTAAATAGTTAAAATAATACCCATACATTAGTGGGTCTACCAACTCTCAACAAAGAACCTTTTTCTTACCCTACATAATTATTACCATAAATATTTACAAGGTATCAGTGTGCTGAAAGTACATAGTGCAGAATGCTTTGTTTTAAATGTGACATCTGCTTTAAACAGGATACATACTCCACTATGTTCATAGCAGACATATTTATAATAGCCAGAAACTGGAAACAACACAGATGTCCCTTAACATAGAAATGGATACAGAAAATGTGGTTTTTAGTTCTATTTGTGTGTGTGTGTGTGTGTGTGTGTGTGTGTGTGTGTGTGTGTTTGGGGGGTATTTTTTATTTTGTTTTGGACTTAAAGGGCTTTGTTGTTGTATTAGGCTTTTGAGAATAACAAAAGGAATCATACAGTATCTAAATGTAAGATAAAAATTCCATTGAATAAGTTTATAAAATGTAGATCCAGTAACATTTCTAAGAGAAGTTTTCAGTAATTAATTATACTGAGGAAAAATACAAATGAATCTGTGGTAATCAAACTCAATATATTAAAAAAGAAATAACAGGTCAACATCTAGTCACTCACCTCGTGTGGCTAATTGAAGGTCAATCCCGACTCACCAGAAAATAAACCTCTTGCTTTTGCATTGATCTGGATGTCAGTGTCTCACTCAGGGGCATCGTGGATTCACCGTTTGTGTTATAAGTCCAGTCCTGAATATCAACAACTACATTAAGAACATAGATCCATTTCCGGTCAATCTAGTGCACTAGCAGATTTTGGGCTCTGGCTCTGCACCCACTCCTACAACATCAAGAGGGAGCTCAACTCTCAGGTGCTCTGAAACACCCAAAATTTTAGGGGAGGTCACAACATCTGTGACAATACCCACCCCAACACCTGGAGTAACTGGTATTGACCCAGAGACACAGAAGCATAGGTTCCTTCCAAACTGAACCAGGGCCCTGAGTGACCTTGGGCACACCAAGTACCCACCACATCCAGAGGAAGCCGGACTTTCAGGTGCTCTAACACATCCAGAATCCAAGGTGTACTGAAATGCCCAGGATCACAAGATTACAGAGGAAGCTTGACTCCCAGGATATTGGACAGAAACAGGACCTCAGGATTCCAGGATCCCAAAACCATAGGCTCACAGAGACAACTGGACTCTGAGGAATTCTGATACAACCAGGATCACAGGACAAACAGGCTTCAGTCAGAGACAGCAATAGTAGGTAACAATAGAGATAGCCAGATGGCA
The DNA here is from genome assembly GCF_011064425.1 of Rattus rattus. Taxonomy (NCBI): domain Eukaryota; kingdom Metazoa; phylum Chordata; class Mammalia; order Rodentia; family Muridae; genus Rattus; species Rattus rattus. Next base: position 72,336,463 of record NC_046157.1, read on the forward strand.
AGAGGCAAGCTCAAGAACATAAGCAGCAGAAACCAAGGCTACTTGGCATCATCAGAACCCATTTCTCCCAATACAGCAAGTCCTGGATACCCCACCACACCAGAAAAGCAAGATTTAAATTGAAAATCACATCTCACAGTGATGGTAGAGAACTTTAGGAAGGACGTAATAACTCTAAAGAAATACAGGAGAACACAGTTAAAGAGGTAGAAAGAAGCCCTTATGAGAAAACACAAAACTCCTTTAAAGAGTTACAGGAAACCATAACCAAACAGGTGAAGGAATTGAACAAAATTATCCAGGATCTAAAAATGGAAATAGAATGAAGAAAGAAATCACAAAGGGAGACAACCCTGGAGATAGAAAACCTAGGAATGAGGTCAGGAGTCGTAGACACAAGCATTATTAGCAGAATACAAGAGATATAAGGGAGAATCTTAGGAGCAGAAGATATCATTAAACACATTGACACAACCATCAAAGAAAATGTAAAATGCAAAAAGGTCCTAATGCAAAACATCCAGGAAAACCAGGACAGAATGAGGAGATCAAACCTAATGAAAAAAGGTTTAGAAGAGAGTGAAGATTCCCAAATTAAAGGGTTAATAAATATCTTCAACAAAATTATAGAAGAAAACTTCCCTAACCTAAAGAAAGAGATGCCCATACTCATATAAGAAGCCTAACGAACTTCAAATAGATTAGTATACAAAAGAATTTCTCCAGTCACATAATAGTCAAAACACCAAATGCACAAAACAAAGAATATTAAAAGCAATAAGGGAAAAAAGGTCAAGTAGCATATAATAGCAGTCCTATCAGAATTACACCAACTTCTCATCAGAGACTCTGAAAGCCAGATATCATACAGACCCTAAGAGAACACAAATGCCAGCCCAGGCTACTATATCAAGCAAAACTCCCAATTAACATACATGGAGAAACCAAGGTATCCCATCAAAATAAACAAACAAATTTGCATGATATCTTTCTCCAAATCCAACCCTACAAAGGATAATAGATGGAACTCCAACACAATAGGAAACTACACCCTGGAAAAAGCAAGAAAATAATATTTTTGCAAGAAACCCAAAAGAAGAGAGCCACACCATCATAACTCCACTTCTAACAACAAAAATAACAGGAAACGACAATCACAATTCCTCAGTATCTCTTAGCATCAATGGACTCAATTCCCCAATAAAAGACATAGACTAACAGACTGGATATATAAAGAGGACCCAGCATTTTGCTGCGTACAAGAAACACACCTCGGAGACAAAGACAGATACTACCCCAGAGTAAAAGGCTGGATAACAATTTTCTAAGCAAATGGTCCCAAGAAGCTGGCTGGAGTAGCCATTCTAATATCAAATAAAGTCAACTTTCAATCAAAATTCATCAAAAAAGATAAAGAAGGACACTTCATATTCATCAAAGGAAAAATCCACCAAGATGAAACCTCAATCCTGAATATCTATGCTCCAAATGCAAGGGCAACTTCATTCATAAAAGAAATATTACTAAAGCTCAAGGCACACATTGCACTTCACACAATAATAGTAGGAGATTCCAACACCCCACTCTCATCAATGGACAGATCATGGAAAGAGAAACTAAACAGAGACACAGAGAAACTAACAGAAGTTATGAACCAAATGGATTTAAGAGATATAGATAGAAAATTTCATCCTAAAACAAAAGAATATACCTTCTTCTCAGCACCTCATCGTACCTTCTCCAAAACTGACCATATAGTCAGTCACAAAATAGGCCTCAACATATATAAGATGATTAAATAATCCTATACATCCTATCAGATCATCACAGACTAAGGCTGGTCTTCAATAACAACAAAAATGATATGAAGTCCACATACACATGGAAGCTGAACAACAAGAAGAGAGCCACACCATCATAACTCCACTTCTAACAACAAAAATAACAGGAAACGACAATCACAATTCCTCAGTATCTCTTAGCATCAATGGACTATAAATAATGTGGTCAAGGAAGAAATAAAGAAATAAAAGACTTTTTAGAATTTAATGAAAAATGAAGTCACACCATACCCAAATTTATGGGACAAAATAAATGCAGTGCTGAGATGAAAATTCACAGCTCTGAGTGCTTCAAGAAGAAACTGGAGAGAGCATGCACTAACAGCTTGAGAGCACACCTAAAAGCTCTAGAAGGAAAGAAGCAAATACTACCAAGAAGAGTAGATGGCAGGGAATAATCAAATTCAAAACTGAAATCAACCAAATAGAAATAGGAAGGACATATACAAAGAATCAACTAAACTAGGAATTGGTTCTTTGAGAAAATCAACAATAAAAATAAACCCTTAGCCAGATGAACCAGAGGGCATAGGGAAAATATCAAAATTAATAAGATAAGAAATGAAAAGAAGACATAACAGCAGAATCTGAGGAAATTAAAGAAATCATCATATCCTACTCAACAAAACTGGAAAATCTGGATATAATGGACAATTTTCTAGACAAATATCAGGCAACAAAGTAAAATAAGGATTACATAAACCATGGAAACAGTCCCATAAATCCTAAAGAAATAGAAGCAGTTATTAAAAGTCTCCCAACCAAAAAGAGCCTGGAACCACATTGGTTTAGTGTCTGCAGACCTTCATAGAAGACTTCATAGCAATACTGTTGAAACTATTCCATGAAATAGAAACAGAGTAAGTACAACCCAATTCTTTCTATGAAGACACCATTATGTTTATACTTAAAACAAAGCAAGACCCAACAAAGAAAGAGAACTTCAGACCAATTTCACTTATGAATGTTGATACAAAAATACTCAATAAAATTCTCACAAACCTAATCTAAAAACACATCAAAAATGATCATCCATCCATCATGATCAAGAAGGCTTCAACCCATGGATGCATGGATTGTTCAGCATATGGAAATCCATCTATGTAATCCACTATGTAAACAAACTCAAAGGGAAAAAAACACATAATCATCTCATTAGATGCTGAAAAGCATTTGACAAAATACAGCACTCCTTCATGTTAAAGTCTTGGAAAGATCAGGAATTCAAGGCCCATACCTAAACATAGTAAAAACAATATACAGCAAACCAGTAGCTAACATTAAACTAAATGGAGAGAAACTTGGAGCAATCCCACTAAAATCAGGGACTAGACAAAGCTGCCCACTCTCTCCCTACTTATTCAATATAGTTCTTGAAGTTCTAGCCAGAGCTATCAGACAATGAAATGAGCTCGAAGGGATACAATTTAGAAAGGAAGAAGTCATAATGTCACTATTTGCAGATGATATGATAATATACTTAAGAGACTCCAAAGATTCCATCAGAGAACTCCTAGTTAAAACTGATAAACAACTTCAGGAAAGTGCATGGATACATAATTAACTAAAAAAAAAAATCAGTAACCTTCCTTTACTCAAAGGATAAACAGGTTGAGAGAGGTGTCCAGCATTATGTAGGTAAAATACACAACTGGTTGTCTAAATTTCCATTTTTCATCCAGATGTTCCCATTCCTTATTGTAAGTGGCTATATTTAGCAATATTTATAGTTTAATTCAGCACTTATGAAAGCAATTATGAAGTTCTATTGGATATTCATAGTTCTGAAACTATAAAGAATGGCATAAAATGTTTGTAGTGCTATTATAAAATTCTCCAAAAATTAAATTTTCATATTAAAAAATTAAGTTCAGTAAAATTTAGTGAAACCCCATGAATTTAAAAGTGTAGGAGTCACAGATAAATTTAATGAGATAAAAATTTTATTAATCAAGTCTGTACGTAACTTATGGAAGAAACTGTATCATCAGAATTGACTTTCTGGTACATTAACATGTGAAAAAGCTCATGCACTAGTCAATGCAGAAGACAGTATGAGCTCATGAAACATAAAGAGCAGCTAAACATGAAGATATGGATGAATCAAGCAAATTTAGATGAAAGTTTTCAAAAGTGAAAAAAATCATTGTGACTATATCTACAGTTCTTGAGTAAATGTAAGCAATTTCTAAAGATCAGTAAATGCTTTCTTTTGGTAAATGAATGGTCAAAATTATGAGTTAATTTGTAAATGTAAGAGGTAATGGATTCTACGTCACTATAAATTCTATAATGTTCAAAGTGTAAATATTCATTTTTTAAACCAGGGCAATACTGATGAGACAGTATGAATTTGAGGTTGTAAAAAGTATATACTGATATCTTTTAAAAGTATTACACAAATAAATATTGGAGAATAAATTCTCATTTGACATAAATATACAACGCCAAAATGATATAAATAAATGCAAAAATAAAATTAAAATTTCTGAGCACAGCATAATAACAAAACAAAACAACCTTTACATTGATGTAGAATAGGTTTTTGACTGCATAACAATAATTATTTTAGTCAATACATTCTTTCAAGTTTTCAGCAGATTGCAGGCAAGGTCTCAATCCAATCATTCTATGACAATTGGGAGAAGTGAGGACGTTACAGAAGAAAAGCCTGAAGCTAGCAGTGATTGGTTCAGGAAGTCCAATGTTTAAAATATAGCCTAAACTGGCAATTGCTAATGAAGAAGTTATAGAGAGTTCTGTAAAATATCAACCCAAGGTAATTAATGAACCTGCCAATAAACAATAGTGATATTAGTGGAGAAGTAGAAGGTGACACTGACAACTTATATGCCTAGAGAACAATCAAAATCTGGCTTCACACTTCTGTATGATAAAAGTGTGCGTGCGTGTGTGTGTGTGCGTGTGTGTGTGTGTGTGTGTGTGTGTGTGTGTGTGTGTGTGTGTGCCTGTGTGTCTGTGTGTAATTTTTTTTTGGCAGCTGGAATGTTTAACTCTGACACCAGTTCTCATTTAGCCTTCCTTAAATTGTGTTCTTGTGGTGTAAGAACTGTATAACTCTACTCTGCCTATGTTCCATCTGTAATTTATAGCATGGGAATATTATGTAATTTATTATATAAGTACAACTATTTATTACATGAATGAAGCAAATACATTCATCCTGCTGTAGAAATATGCTCTTCAGAAAGGCTCCTTTTAAACTATACCTGCTTATTGACAATTTACTTGATGATAAAAAAAACCTCAGATATTGCAAAAGATGTTAATTCTTCAGGAATAATTAAACTTTCAAGTTCTATCGTTGAAGAGGAGATGAAAAGTAGTATAATTATATTATCATCTCAAAGCATGCATGCACGCAAGCACACACACAGACACACACAACACACACACACAGATAGAGATTGATATAAATGTATTTCTTGTTAGCTCCATATCATTGCTAATATTGCCTGAGATGATATCATGTCACATTGTAGAAGCTATGCTTTAAAATGGCATCAATACTAGTAAGATAGATACGAAGACTGTTTCCTCCATCTACTTCAGGTTTCTATTCTATTCCCCCTTTTCAGGGAGACTCAAGTGTCCACCCCAGCTTTTTTTGGTCTGGTGGTTAATTTTCCTTTTTAGTTTATTTGCACTTATAAGTGAGTACATTAGATAGTCTTTTGGGGTCTGGGTTACCTCACTATGTGTGTCCTTTTCTACTTCATGATGTCATTGTTTGTAATAGCCCCGCAATACTCCATTATGTAAATATACATTTCTTCATTCATTCTTTATTTGATCAACATTTGGGTTGTTTCTGATTTCTGAATATTAAGAGTGAAGCTGCTATGTATAAAGTTGACCAAGGGTTCCTGTGGTATGGTGGAGCATCTTTTGGTTATTTGCCCCAGTAGTACTATAGCTGGGTCTTGATGTAGAATGATATCCATGCTTTTGAAAAATTATTATACAACTTCCAAAATGACTTTTCAATGTGTACTCCCACCAGCAGTGAGAAGTTGTGCCTAGTCTTACTACAACTTGATATACCAGGGCAGGACGTTTTCTTAGGAGAGAGGGAAGAGGGATGGGTGAGAGGGAGGGCATATAAGAGGGAGAGATTGGAAGGAGAGGAGGGAGAGAGGGCAAGCTGTGATCGGGTTCTAAAGTGAATAAAAATATTCACTAATTAAAAAAGATGGATACAGAGGAGCAGAGCATTGTGTAAATGTAGTTGGTAAATGACTGCAAGGATTTAAGATCGACTGCAATTTTGAGTAAATGTTGTGGGTAAAATGTTGTCACTTGGCATCATCTATTCTGCAGAATATTTCATAAGAGGAAGAATCAATATAGTACGTTTTATTGTTGTTTTGTCTGAAAGATTTGTCTTAATCAACACTCTGTACCACAATATTGGGGCAAGATCCTATATTGGAAAAAGGATTAGGACTCAATGAAGAATGAGATGAGTGTTAGAAGTTTTTATCAATGAAACCCTTTTGATGAAGTTTTGTGCATTATTTTGTTAGATGTTATGCTATTGAATGTTTACTGAAAAAAAATGCTGTGTTTTTACTTATGGAGATCCTTAACTAGCTTTGTTATCAGAAGGAGACAATTCTTTTTAAAAATGATTGACAGTTTGATGTTCTAAAAATAATAAAATGCAAATATAATTTCAAGGGTGAGTTACAATCATGAATTGGATAAACTTTTATAAAGGGAGTTATTACCTAAATTTTAGAAACCTTAATTATATTACTAATTGCTTCATTTGCTTTTTATAGAATTATTCTGAAATTATGGGTTCAAGATTTGTATTAATTGGGTTACTTATTGATGACTTAATTTCATGTCAGTGCTTGTCATTGATTTGTTTGTATTGATCTGTCTTTTTTTCTTTATGATCCAGTTTTAAATTACATGCTTCTATAAATATACCAATTTAAAGCATATTGTTTAATTTACTTCTTTGTAATTATGTATATTATTATTACCTCTATCTTATGCATACATATAAATAATAGCCTTTAAACATCTTTAAATATTTATGATCTTAATAGACAGTTTTGAAAATATATATAAAATCTCTGTAATGTTATCCAGACAAAGACAGGCCATAGGTATATGGCCTATATTTTTTATCACACTGAATACTTTTGAGAGAAAATTTATATGACATTAAATGTATATTTTTCTATTTTATAAGTATTTAATTTCATGGAGAATTTATTGACAAAGAAACACAATTCATTCTTATTTCTAAATATGTCATTTTACCTTTTCTGTTATGAAATTATTATTTTCTTCCCACTAATTCTTAAGGAATATTGTGTTTTGTCACAGGACACATGATTTTAAAAAGGGCTACACTCTACTATCCAGTAGACATAATGTCAAGAGCTGTAAATGGTTGATCAAATTGCTTACACAATGGGGGAGTAGAGAGAATAAATGTTGACAGTCATTAATCTGTTTCCTTCTTGTATTCAGTCTGAGATATTCACTGTTGGATAGACCCCACCTGCATTCCTAATGAATATTCTCTCTTTAGATAAAATGTCTAGAAACACATAACTTAGACATCTCCAAAAATTAGTCTCATAGTTTCAAATCGAATATATTCTCCAGTAAATATAACATCAAAAGTTTCACGTGGAAAACCTGACATCCAAATATAGCACCTTAATCCCAAACATTCCACATCTAGACCACCAAAATATTCATGGCCAATTCAAATGCAGGATGATTTATTTTATCTCCAGAACTCCTCTAAAGTCAAATATTTCTAATATTAAAAATCCCCAAATTGAATATTTTTTTCTGACTCAAGATAATCCTGTCACTCTAAACTTTGCTTTTTAGCTACTTACTGTTGTAGAGATGAAACACTTACCCGAAACAATGTAGGAAAAGTGGCTTTATTGGCAAACGGATTAGAGAAGGTCTTCTAAGGAATTCAGACCAGAAACCTGAGTCAGGAATATGCAGGTAGCAACTGAAGCAGAGATCAGGGAGTATTTCCATTTTCTGGTTTGCTCTAAGGCTCCAGGTCAGTCACCAGCACCTGCAAAACAAGAGGAATAGGGAAAGGCAAGGGAAAGAGATTATATAAATGCAAAGATGTTGAATTTGTTAAAGTTGGATGGAACAAATGATCTCAGTGAAGAACTAAATTAGTACATTTCTTTTCAGATGTGTGTGTTTGTGTGTGTGTGTGTGTGTGTGTGTGTGTGTGTGTGTGTGACCAAATACATATAAAATCTCACATATACTATGTACTCATTTTTATATTTGGTTGGGAACGCCAAAAATAATATAAAAAGTCTTTTGTGGCTTAGAGAGAAAATGATGATAAATACTATGCTATAAATTATATTTATAAATTTGCTTGCTTAAAAAAAAAACAAAGTCCATTCCAGTAGAGAAATTTTGAAAAGATAAAAGTTTAAGATGATAGTAAGCAATATAATATACAGTGAAATATACAGAAAAATAAGAAATATAACCATTCTAAATTACCAGAATTACAACTTGGTTGTCCCCAACAACACATTTATTAATACATTGAGAAAATGTGAACTGTTCAACTGAACAGTGGAAACTAATTGAAGAATGAACATGTTAAGTGGCTTATCTGAAACATCATTATCAGTAGTTCAGAGTGAGAAGAGAAGGCATAATAAGATGTGATCTATAGAGACTTGGCCTACTTTTAGTTAGCATTCTCATTCATGACCTAGATAAGAAAATGGAAAAAAAAATGCACTTTTAACTAAGGATAAGGCCAGCATACTAAACATTGTGAACATTAGAAAATAATGAACGAGAAAGAAAGGAGAAAGCATTGGGTATAATCTAAGCCAACAGTGAGTTGATAAAATTCTAATAGTTTAGATTAATATGGTAGTGAAGCAACTAACTCTTTCAGTACAATGTAAGCTGAAGAGATCCTAATCCTAATCATACTTTTAAATTTCTAAAGTATATTTATTTCAGATAAAAACTGGCAATATAAAACTCAAATTTAGCAAAAATCCAAATTAATGTTAGAATATATATTGAAACTGATTGTTAACTAAAAAACACTATGAACAACACGAAAAGTGGAAATTGTATATATATACACATATATATTACTATGTAGCTACATATAGATAACAGAATCTATGTTTATGTATCTCTATTATTTTTGATAATAATAATATTATATATTAATACTGGACAGGCAGTATACAAAAATTACTTAAGGAAAATATTGATATCTATATCCCCAAAATGACTAAATGTAATAAAGCAATAATCAAAATGATTACATAGGAAAGGATTTCAATATTAGAAATAAAAACTTTGGTTAACCCATCTAGAAATGTGTAACACCAATTTTAATTAAATTCTGTCTGGGCTGACTGTGCTTGGTCTTGCTTCCTGCTTTATGACTGAAGGAAACTCATTTCCAGTCTTCGCCTAACCCACTTTTTTGATCTGGTCAGACTAAAACAATCGAAATTTCACCTCTGTTATATAATATATTTGTGTAATACTTTCCTTCCGAACAGAAGCATGGGTAATCATTTCTTTTAACAAGTATCATATTATAAATGTGTACTGCATACATTTAATCCATAAATTAATTGTCTACAAATTAATTAAACAGATGCTAACTGGAAGGTTATTTATTTTACTCAAAGGAATGTACATTTGAGTTATAATTCACTTTTAAAATAACAAAGTCCGAGGACAGCCCGAGTGCAATCTGAGGTTAGCATGTCCTGTGACCAGTGTCCAGCATAGTCAACCTAAGCCTCAGCCTTGGAAACTCCTAGGCAGACGCTCTCTCAGACTATCACAGGATCCCAATACTAAGAAATGTGGAAAATAAAAGTATTAATCTTTGCCACCAAATTTGGTGAAATTCATTCAGGATCGATAATCAATATAGTAATGTATGAATGTGAACCAACAATATAGCATGCTGAGAAAAGGTAGAAAGTATCTCATAATAAAAATCCAGAAAGATATTGAAAGCAGCAGCCCCCAATTCTGCTTGATGGTGCTTCAGACAGGTGTGATCTTAGTAATATGTTTATGTAAGTATTCTGTACTTTTTAGGCTAATATTCACGTACCAGTGAGTATACATCCATGTATGTCTTTTGGGGCCTTGGTTAACTCCCTCAGGATGTTATTTTCTAGTTCCATGCATTTGCCTGCAAAATTTATGCCCCTCCCTTTTTTTTTCTTTTTTTCGGAGCTGGGGACCGAACCCAGGGCCTTGCCCTTGCTAAGCAAGTGCTCTACCACTGAGATAAATCCCCAACCTGCCCCTGTTTTTAACAGCTAAATTCCATTGTGCAAATGAGCATTTTCTGTATCCATTCCTTAGTTGAGGAACATCTGGGTTGCTTCCAGTTTCTGGCTACAGCAAATAAGGCTGCTATGACTTTGGTGGAGCATGTGCTCTTCTGTTACAGTGGAGCATCTTTTGGGTATATACCCTATACCCAGGGGTGGTTTAGCTGGGTCTTCAGATAGAACGATTCCAAATTTCCTGGGGAGCCACCTGATTGATTTTCAGAGTAGTTGTTCAAGTTTGTGATCCCATCGGCAATGGACCACTGCTTCCCTTTAACCGTATCCTTAGCAGCATCTGTTTTGCTTGAGTTTTTGATCTTAGCCATACTGATTGTTTTAAGGTGGAATCTCAGGGGCATTTTAATTTACATTTCTTGAAGAATAAGAATGTTGAACATTGTTTTAAGTCCTTCTTAGACACTTGAGATTTCTAAGTTGAGAATTCATTGGTTTGCTCCCCGTTTTTAATAGGGTTATTTGGTTCTCTGGAATCTTGAGCTCTTTATATATTTTGGATATTAGCCCTCTTTCAGATATAGGGTTAATGAAGATCTTTTCCCAATCTGTAGGTTACCATTTTGTACTATTGCTAGTGACCCTTGCATTACAGAAGCTTTTCAGTTTCATGAGGTTACATTTGTTAATTATTGATGTTATAGCCTGAGCCTTTTGTGTCCTGTTCAGGAATATTTTCCCTGTGCCTATGTGTTCGAGGCTCTTTCCCACTTTCTCCTCTATGAGATTTAGTGTATCTGTTTTTTTTTTTCTTCATCTTTATTAACTTGGGTATTTCTTATTTGCATTTCCATTTCCATTTGTTATTCCCTTTCCCGGTTTCCGGGCCAACATCCCCCTAACCCCTCACCCTCCCCTTCTCGATGGGTTTCCCCTCCCCATCCTCTCCCCATTACCGCCCTTCCCCAACAATCACATTCACTTGGGGTTCAGTCTTGGCAGGACCAAGGGCTTCTCCTTCCACTGGTGCTCTTACTAGGCTATTGATTGCTACCTATGAGGTTGGAGCCCAGGGTCAGTCCATGTATAGTCTTTGGGTAGTGGCTTAGTCCCTGGAAGCTCTGGTTGGCATTGTTGTTCATATGGGGTCTCAAACCCCTTCAAGCTCTTCCAGTCCTTTCTCTGATTCCTTCAACGGGGGTCCCATTCTCAGTTCAGTGGTTTGCTGCTGGCATTTGCCTATGTATTTGCTGTATTCTGGGTGTGGCTGTCAGGAGAGATGTACATCTGGTCCTTGTCGGCCTGCACTTTTTGCTTCATCCATCTTATCTAGTTTGGTGGCTGTATATGTATGAGCCACATATGGGGCAGGCTCTGCATGGGCGTTCCTTTGTGTTAAGATACTTGATCCACTTGTACTTGAGCTTTGTGCAAGGTATTGATAACTATCAAGTTATTCTTCTACATGCAGTCTTCCAGTTTAACCAACACCATTTGTGGAAGATGTTTTCTTTTTTCCACTATATGGTTTTAGCTTCTATTTTAAAGAGTAAGTGTCCATAGGGGTGTGTGTGTGTGTGTGTGTGTGTGTGTGTGTGTGTGTATTTCTGAGTCTTCAGTTCTATTGATATTCCTGTCTGTCTCTGGTTGGAAGAAAACAATGGTTCCTATTTTACCATTAGTATTTTTCTCTTCTCTTTCATTAATAGTTAGCTCTGTGAAAGCTTTGCCTGGTTAATTATTTATCTCTTGATGTTCAGTTTAAGTTTCCCTATTATTATTAATTTTTTTAAACATTGTGTGTGTGTTCACATGTGCATGTATGTATGTGTGTACATGTATGTACGCATGTGAATATGCAAATGGATGCATATGACAGTATCCTTTGGAAAATCAGAGGACAACTTATGAGAGATGGTTTTATCCTTCCAACATATAGCTCTAGGGAAATGAGCACAGCTCTGTAGAATTTGAACAAATTGTTTTACTCTAATGGTTTTACTGAACTATCTCACTGAACAAAGTTTCACGCTCCTTAGTAATATTGATTGGCAAATTCATCTAAGTATTTTTATCAAGAATAAAATATCATGCTAAGATAAAGCTATGTGTTTTGTAGCACTGACTGCTTGATCGTCAGGATGTGTCACCCTAGATCATTCCAAACTCATGTAGCAGATGTACCCTGAGTCTCTAGAGAGTCAGAGAAGGAGAGTTAATGTCTTTTTATTTTATTATGTGTGACATATTGGAAATCGGCCTGATCCTCTTGCTTCTAAATGGCAATAGCCACCTTCAATTTGTTAAATTCATTACGGAATGCTTGAGCATGCCTTTTTTGGTGGGGAGTGCCCAGGTGTTTAAACACATTTCCTAAAAGAAAGTTTCATTAGTAAAACACAGCTCACAAAATAAAACAAATAACCTCAGTTCTCAAGTGAACAGAAAACCTGTGGTCAAGACATTGCCCTTTGCCCTTCGTCCTTAGAGAGCAATGGGAACATGGAGGTACGCCGACATTTCTGACCTTCTCATGACATTATGTACTATTGTCCCTTTAGAGAAATGTTTTTTTTCTACGAAGTATTTGAAATGACTGCTCTTTCATACATGTATCTGATAATTCCATAATAGTCAATATAGAATTAAATAACAGAAATTTCCAGCTTTATTTTTTCCACCAATTTAGGATCAAGAGTGAGGAGGGTTTGAAGTCCAGGAAATAGCTGCATTGGCTGTGCTCTGAGCAACTTGGCATGCTATTTTCTGCTTTTGGACTTGGTTTTTCTGATGCCTTTCTCTGGCTTACATCATTTTGGAACTCGAATTGTTAGAGTTTGAAATTTTCATTGCAAGGATACTGTTATCTAAAGAAATTTGTTTTGTAACTACTGTTTACTGTCCAGAAATTTATTTGAAATGTAGCTGTTTATCCATATAGTTATTCCCTATACAATATGTATAAGAGTGAGCAGTAGTTTAGGAAAAAGGAGGTATGTTACTATTCAGGAAGAAGCAAAGGATATTTCTCACAAATTTCAACACAGAACTTGGGAAGCTCATCAGCTTCTACATACTACTTATTTTAAGAACAAGCTGTTCTCCATAGGGATATTTAGCGAACAAAACAGAACAATTGTTTTCCATGTTTTAGAGCACACTTATACCATCCAATTCAAAGGGTGAACTATGGAAGGCATACTGTTGAGCAGTTGCACTATAAGAAACAAGTATCATAAAAATAAATATGCAAAATTAACCACTACTAGCAAACCATAAAAATTAAGCATTCTCACATCTCCTTTTTAACTTTTCTTTTTCTAGAGTCCAGCTATTGCCCCCTCCTACTAAACTCCCATAGTTTCTCATCCCCTTCCTTCTCCCCCTGTCTCCAAAAGGATGTACCCCCTACCTGTCTCAGGCCTCCCTTCTTCCTACTGTCTCCTGTTTCTGGATAGTTAGGCAGGTCTTCTCTATTTGAAACAAGACTAGGCATTCCTCTGCTGTATATGTGCAGCAGGCCTTATACCAGCTTCTGTATGCTGCCTGGTTAATGGTTCAGTGTCTGAAAGATACTGCTGGTCTTCCTATGTCTTCCTATGGAGTCATCCTCTTCCTCAACTTCTTCGAGCCTTTCCCTATTTCAAGCACAGGGATCCAATGATTGGGTGTTAATATCTGCATCTGTCTCACTCAGCTGCTTGTTGGACCACTCAGAGGACAGCCATGCTAGACTCCTATCTGTAAGCATACCATACCATCAGTAATAGTGTCAGGCCTTGGAGTCTGCCATTAAGATGGGTCCTAAGTTGTACAAGTCACTGGACTGCCTTTCCCTTAGTCTCTTCTCAATTTTTTATTGGATACTTTTTATTTACATTTCAAATGTTATTCCTTTTCCCAACTTCCCCTCCATAAGCCCACATCCCATTTCCCTTCCCTTCTTCTATAAGGCTGTTGCCCTTCCCAACCACCTCCCCACCTTCCTGCCTTACAGCCTGACATTCCCATACACTAGGGCTTCCAGCCTTGGTAGGACCAAGGGCTTCTCCTCTCATTGGTGCCCAACAAGGCCATCCTCTGCTACATATGCAGCTGGTCCATGGGTCAGTCCATGTATTGTCTTTGGGTAGTGGTTTAGTCCCTGGGAGCTCTGGTTGTTGGGTATTGTTGTTCTTATGGGGTTGCAAGCCCCTTCAGTTCTTTCAATCATTTCTCTCATTCCTGCAACGAAGACCCCATTCTCAGTTCAATGGTTTGCTACTAGCATTTGCCTCTGTATTTGTCACATTTTCACTGAGGCTCTCAAAAGATGGCTTTATCATACTCCTGTAAGCATGCCCTACTTGGCTTCATCAATATTGTATAATTTTTGTGGCTGTACATATATGGGCTGGATCCCCAGGTGGAGCAGGCTCTGAATGGCTATTTCTTCAGTCTCTGCTCCAAACCTTTTCTCCATATCCCCACTTATGAGTATTTTATACTCCATTTAAGAAGGACTGAAACATCCACATTTTGGTCTCCCTTCTTGAGCTTCATGTGATTTGTATCTTGGGCAATTTGAGCTTTTGGGCTTATCAGTGAATGCATTACCATGTGGTTTTTGTTGTTTTTGGTTTTTTTTTTTTTGTGATTGGGTTACATTACTCAGGATGGTATTTTCTAGTTCCATCCATTTGCCTAAGAATTTCCTGAAGTCATTGTTTTTAATATCTGAGTAGTACTCCTTGTATAGATACCGTACCATATTTTCTGTATCCATTCCTCTGTTGAAGGAAACCTGGGTTCTTTCCAGCTTCTGGCTATTATAAATAAGGCTGCTATGAACACAGTGGAGCATGTGACCTTGTTATACATTGGAGAGTCTTTTGGGTATATGCCCAGCAGTGGTATAGCTGGGTCGTCAGGTAGTACTATGTCCAACTTTCTGAGGAACAACTGCATAGATTTCCAGAGTGGTTGTACCAGTTTGCAATCCCACCAACACTGGCAGAGTATTCCTCTTTCCCCATGTCCCCATCAGCATCTGTTGTCATCTGAGTTTTTGATCTTAGCCATTCTGACTGGTGTGAGGTGGAATCTCAGGTTTGTTTTGATTTGCATTTCCCTGATGACTAAGGATGTTATACATTTCTTTAGGTACTTCTCAGCCATTTGATATTCCTCAGCTGTGAATTCTTTGTTTAGCTCTGTACCCCATTTTTAATAGGGCTATTTGGCTCTCCGGTGTCTAACTTGTTGAGTTCTTTGTATATATTGGATATTAGCCCCCTATCAGGTGTAGGATTGGTAAAGATCTTTTCCCAATCTGTTGGTTGTTGTTTGGACCTATTGACAGTGTCCTCTGACTTACAGAATCTTTGCAGTTTTATGAGCTCCCATTTGTTGATTCTTGATCTTAGAGCATAAGTGATTGGTGTTTTGTTCAGGAAATTTTCCCCCTGTGTTCGAGGTTCTTCCCACTTTTTCTTTTAGTTTGAGTGTATCTGGTTTTATATGGAAGTCCTTGATCCATGTGGACTTAAACTTTGTACAGGGAGATAAGAATGGGTCAATTTGCATTCTGCTACATGCTGACCTCCAGTTGAACCAGCACCCTTTGTTGAAAATGCTATCTTTTTCCCCACTGGATGGTTTTAGCTACTTTTTCAAAAATCAAGTGACCACAGGTGTGTGGGTTTTTTTCTGGGTCTTCAATTCTTTTCCATTGATGTACCTGCCTGTCTCTGTACCAATACCATAGAGTTTTTATTACTACTGCTCTGTAATATTGCATGTGGTCAGGGATGGTAATTCCCTCTCTCTTCTCCATTTTTGTCCCTGCAGTTCTTTCAGACAGGGACAATTCTGTGTCAGAATTTTTGACTTTTGGATGGCAACCCCTTCTCTCCACTATATGCCCTCCCTGTCTTTGTACTGGAGATAAACTCTGTGAGTTCTCTCTCCACTGTGTTGAACTTTTTATCTAAGGTCTCTGCTCTTTGAGTCTTGAAAATCTCTTACTTCCTAAGTCTCTGGTTCTTTCTAGAGGGTCCCCTGACCTTCAACTCCTTAGATTACATATTTCTATTCTTTCTGCTGGCCCTCAGGACTTCTCTCCTGCACCCTTGTACCTGATCATGTTCCTCTTTTCTCCCCCTCCCCTCTTCCAACCAGATCACTTACTCACTCTGACTCCCATGATTATTTTTTTTCTCTCCCAAGATGGATTGAAGCATCCTCACTTGGGATATTCTCCTTGTTAATCTTGAGTTCTATGAGTTGTATCCTGGGTATTCTGTATATTTTTGGCTAAAAACCACTCATGCATCTCATATCTTATTCATAATTTTTTTGCTAAAATAATTTCTTATGAATATACTCACAATTGAAAATATCTTTATATTAATTGAATTTTAATTGAAAAGGAATAATAGAACTTGTTTTACTCTGTCAACTTATTAAAGTCAAAAGCTTTAGAAAAATTATAAAAAGCATTAGCTGGTCATATAATTTCTCATTTTCTTAAAAAGGTACCATTTTAATGTCATTTAGTCAGCTAAAAATTTAATTATAAAGTAGTTAAGATGATAACCAACGAAAAAATAAATCAAATTATATGAAATTATAACAAAACTGCAAAAAATTTGCATTAAACACATTTAGAGTTTAATATAACCAACAAAAGGGTTTATGTGAAAGAAGACAGTATTAATTTTATATTATCTTTTAAGCTATTAAATACAAGTGTGCAGCAATCCTAGAGTAAACAAAAGGCATAAGCTAAAGTAACAGAATTCTTGATGTTGATTTTAGAATATAATCATAAGGAATATTCAAATTCAATTTATTTTCAAACAACAGATTGAAGCATGGTAGGGAAATAACATTCTTCAATATTTCATGGGTTCAATTTCATTTAGGAAAATAGCAATCTCTAATCATTAAATTAAATCAACCAGGTTACAATGCATGTTTCAATATGAATAATTATTTTATTTAATTAAAACAAATATATTAAAATATAGGCAATACTAAAATCAAAAGTCATTCAAGTATAGATTAGCCAGTATAATATTTTGAATGCATTACATTAGAAAGAAGAATTTTCCATAGTGACTGACGTAGGGGATTTAGGATTCATGATTGTGTTAACTTTTATAATAGGTGTATGATAGGCTTTGATCACCTGACTTGAAAACAGAGTGTTCTTCCATATGCCTTGCAAATATGATTAATGTGTAATTTGCAAACTCCCACTATATATGGGGTTACAATGTTTGCTTTCATAACACATCGATACAAAAATTTCTACTCATAACTTGTAAATGGTTTCCTAGCATATATGTTTCTAATAATTTAGATGTAAGAAAAACTAAAATTTAAGATCTGAAGGTATAAGTTTATATTACAAAGTTATTAGTTGCTTTATGATAGTTAGAGAGTGTAAATCTTTCTATTAAAGTTTATAATTTCTATTTCTAGTAACTATTCTTCATCAGTTGTCTTTCCTTTTCAATCTAATATTAATCCTTATTTTACATCCTTAATTCTTATTTGTATCTCACTCTGATGCCATTAGGAGTTGTGAAAGTATCCTAAGAACTCTGTAATTATGTGAATTTTAAATATAGTTTAGGTAAGGTGATCAACGAATTGTTTATGGTATGTTCTATTAAATTAAATGACAGTAAGTTGTTTCATGGGTTAAAGTTCTACATTTAAATTACTTAAATGACATCAGTGTTGAAAATATTAATTTATTCATCAGCACAGTACATTAAATTGAAGTTTCACTTTGCTTTTAAGATTTGATTCAGGTGATAAAACTCTTGGTTAAATATTTTAATAAGATGTCTTAAGTTGCTTTCAGTCTTGCTGTGTATTACAGCTACAGAAATAAAACTACACTATTAATTATGTACATTTGTTAAAATGTTTGTTATCTTCCTGTGATCTGAAGTGATACTCAGGAATCTTGTTCGTGGTCTTAATTTGGAGACAACATGAAGTGCACCTTAATTTTAAACATACATCTTCCAAAATAAAGTGCTATCTAAGAGTCTATTTGATGCAGGACTTTGAAATAAACAATATAAAATCATATGTATTTACTGTGCAAATGGTATTTTTAATACACTGTTATCAATCTTACCAGGTTGCATTGAATTTTTTTGATCCTAAATTCTCTTTAAGAAAGAGAGGTTTAGGAACCAAGGGGGAAAACTACATGGTGTTTTAATTTCTATCCACTCTGCTTTGTTACTTTATTTTTAAACTTGAACATTCTTTCTAGTCTGTAATTTTAATGTCTAATGAATCTGTTATAAATAACTTCATTCTTTCTATCTCCAGGTGTTTAATTATCAAACAGCATAGAGTTCTTTTGTACTACTATTTCCCTTTTATATATTATAATGATATTAACCTTCTAGGACAATCATTTTAGCTATTGTCACTAAATATATGCAACTCATTTGAACATAATTCTTCCACACAATAGTTTTTCTACCCGACACAATCCATTTTTAATCATTCAGGAGAGTGAAATCTACTGACATTTAACTTGTGATTCTTTTACTTAAATTTGAGGCTATTGTTTTATCGGTCTGCCGATCAACTACTAGACTCATCTGGAAATCCTATCATAAGGTATTTCACTATATATAATTCTACTACAAGACACAGACTCCTTAATATCTCTAAAAGATATTACTTTTTAAACGATGCTAGACTGTTTTAGCATTTGTTAATCCTTTAAAGAGCTGCCTTTTAATATGTAGTCCTAATGTTCTAAGAAGGGTAAGCAAGCCATGAAAACTGAGGCAGGAGGCAATCCCTCTATGGCTTCTGTTCTAGTTACTGCTTTTAGGTTCCTGTCTTGAGTTATGACCCTGATGTCCCTCAGTGATATAATATGATCTGAGGATTGTAAGATGAAACAAAAACTTTCTTCCCTTATTTGATTTGGATCCTAGTTTTTTTTTATTTACCACAGAAATAGAAGCCCTAAGTAGCCAGATGTTGGTACCAGATTTTGAAATATTGCTGTGACCTTACCTCGTGTTTAAGGGCAATTGTAGTGTCATGTGAAACTTTCACTTGAAAGGTTGTCGAACGCTCAGAGCACAGTCTGATGATTTATTGGACCTTGGACAATAATGCTTAGAGCAAAACAGATGAAGGAGGCCTTTCATGAAATTTCAGATGGGAGTTTGAGAATCTGTTAAATATTCTACAATGGCATCTATGTGATATTTCGAATTTAGAACCAGTAATGTAACACCTCTGCCTTTATGTGACAATTCATACTGGTCAGGTAGGGATAACAAATTCATTGTCATTAAGAAGAAACCACCATCATTATGTTGAAATCTTTTCAAAACTGTTAACTCAGAGTCAGCATAGAGTTCATGCTGACAACTGAACTTGGTAATGTGTAGCAGTTTTCCAGGTGTTACTGGTTTGAAGGCATGATTGAGTTGTGGAGAATAACTGAGACCTGAAACCATGAATGGCCATAGGAATCCATTTTTGGATTTGCAGCCTTCGTTGAAGTAGAAGCACCAGGATTAAAGGGACAATCCTGAGCAGAGTTAAGATGGACTATTGGTAAATATTGCTAATATTTTTAGTGAAAACTTTAACATTTCGGGGCATTCAGGAACATGGGCTGGAAATCAAGAACGAAAATACTTGTGGAATGGAGGCAGTCTGAGCCTAGGAGGTAGTTTGCATGTAGTATCAGAAGAAGGGCCAGGGAAGATCTTCTACCAAGACTCTTTCCAACCATGTTTAAGTTCCAGATATCAAGCTCAGAACTTCTTTTACCATTGAACTTTGGTTTGGTTTTGTTTATAACAGAACTGAACCATAGTTCTTCCTTCTTGGAATAAGAACCTATTCAGCCAATAGCTCCCTGCTCCCAAACACCATGGGAGAGAGAGCACATCACCCAGACAGGTGGGCACTCCTGAGACTGCAGGGCAGGAGAGACAACCAGTACTGCCCACTCTTGCCCACATTCTTGGCCCAAGAGGAAACTGTATAGGGCCTCTGGGAACCAGAAGATAGGGGCACTCAAACAGCAGGTCCACTGTGGTCCAGACACCACACTGGTCCGAAGGGACCCGGTCAAACAGCTCCCTGCACCCAAATCCCATGGGACGGAGAGATAAACCTTCAGAGGGGCAGACATGCCTGGGAAGCCAGAAGAGACTACACTCTGCCCACATTTCTGACTCCAGAGGAAAACACCTAATGCCATCTGGTACCCTGGTGCACAGGGACCTGAGAAAAGGCAGGGCAGGCCCTTCTGGTTGCTGCCCTCACAGAGAGCTGAAACGCAGCACCCAAGGACTTCAGGCCTAAGACCAGAGGTAAGACCAACTTTTCTGCTCCAGGTGACCTGCCTGGTGGGCTCAGAACACACGCCCACAGGAACAGCTGAAGACTAGTAGACAGGAAAGACTACACGCCTGAAAGTAGAATACTCTGTTCCCATAACTGGCTGAAAGAAAACAGGAAAACAGGTCTATATCACTCCTGACACACAGGTCTATAGGATGGTCTAGCCACTGTCAGAAATAGCATGACAAGGTAACACCAGAGACAACCTGATGGCAAGAGGCAAGCTCAGGAACCCAAGCAACAGAAACCAAGACTACATGGCATCATCGGAGCCCAATTCCCCCACTAAAGCAAACACTGAATATCCAAACACATCAGAAAAGCAAGATCTAGATTTAAAATCACATTTGATCATGATGATGGAGGACTTCAAGAAAGACAAAAAGAACTCCCTTAGAGAAATGCAGGAAAACATTAAAAAACAAGTAGAAGCCTATAGAGAGGAATCACAAAAGTCCCTGAAAGAATTCCAGGAAAACACAATCAAAAAAGTGATGGAATTAAAAATTGAAATAGAAGCAATAAAGAAAGCACAAAGGGCGACAACTCTTGGTATAGAAAACCAAAGGAAGAGACAAGGAGCCGTAGATACAAGCATCACCAACAGAATACAAGAGATAGAAGAGAGAATCTCAAGAGGAGAAAATTCCATAGAAATCATCGACACAACTGTCAAAGATAATGTAAAACGGAAAAAGCTACTGGCCCAAAACTTACAGGATATCCAGGACTCAATGAGAAGATCAAACCTAAGGATAATAGGTATAGAAGAGAGTGAAGACTCTCACCTCAAAGGACCGGTAAATATCTTCAACAAAATCATAGAAGAAAACTTCCCTAACCTAAGGAAAGAGATGCCCATAAACATACAAGAAACCTACAGAACTCCAAATAGATTGGACCAGAAAAGAAACTCTTATCATCACATAATAGTCAAAACACCAGACATAAAAGAAAAAGAAAGAAAGAATGCAAAAAGCAGTAAGGGAAAAATTTCAAGTAACATATAAAGGCAGACCTATCAGAATTACACCAGAATTCTCATCAGAGACTATGAAAGTCAGAAGATCATGGACAGATGTCATATAGACCCTAAAAATACACAAATGCCAGCCCAGGTTACTGTATCCAGCAAAACTCTCAACATAGATGGAGAAACTAAGATGTTCCATGATGAAACCAAATTCACACAATATCTTTTTACAAATCCAGCTCTACAAAGAATAATAAATGGTAAAGCCAAACACAGGGAGGGAAACTACACACTAGAAAAAGCAAGAAACTAATCGTCTTGGCAACAAAACAAAGAGAAGAAAAGTACACAAACATAATCTCACATCCAAATACGAATATAACAGGAAGCAACAATCAGTATTCCTTAATATCTCTCAACATCAATGGACTCAATTGCCCAATACAAAGACAGAGATTACCAAACTGGATATGCAATGAGGACCCTGCATTCTGCTGCCTACAGGAAATACACCTTAGAGACAAAGACAGACACTACCTCAGAGTAAAAGGCTGGAAAACAACTTTCCAAGCAAATGGTCTGAAGAAGCAAGCTGGAGTAGCCATTCTAATATCGAATAAAATCGATTTACAACTAAAAGTCATCAAAAAAGATAAGGAAGGATACTTCATATTCATCAAAGGAAAAATCCACCAAGACGAACTCTTAATCCTAAATATGTATGCTCCAAATACAACGGTACCTACATACATAAAAGAAACCTTACTAAAGCTCAAAACACACATTGCACCTCACACAATAATAGTAGGAGATTTCAACACCCCACTCTCATCAATGGACAGATCATGGAAACAGAAATTAAACAGAGACATAGACAGACTAAGAGAAGTCATGAGCCAAATTGATTCAATAGACATTTATAGAACATTCTATCCCAAAACAAAAGGTAATACCTTCTTCTCACCGCCTCATGGTACTTTCTCCAAAATTGACCATATAAGCAGACATAAAACAGGCCTCGACAAATAGAGAAAGACAGACATAATCACATGCGGCCTATCAGACCATCACGGCTAAAGCTGGCCTTCAATAACAATAAGGAAAGAACGCCCACATATACATGGAGGTTGAACAATGCTATACTCAATGATAACCTGGTCAAGGAAGAAATAAAGGAAGAAATCAAAGACTTCTTAGAATTTAATGAAAATGAAGGTACAACGTACCCAAACTTATGGGACACAATGAAAGCTGTGCTAAGAAGAAAACTCATACCTCTGAGTGCCTGCAGAAAGAAACAATAGAGAGCATATATCAGCAGCTTGACAGCACACCTAAAAGCTCTAGAACAAAAAGAAGCAAATACACCCAGGAGGAGTAGAAGGCAGGAAATAATCAAACTCAGAGCTGAAATCAACCAAGTACAAACAAAAAGAACCACAGAAAGAATCAACAGAACCAAAAGTTGGTTCTTTGAGAAAATAAACAAGATAGATAAACCCCTAGCCAGACTAACGAGAGGACACAAAGAGTGTGTCCAAATTAACAAAATCAGAAAGGCAAAGGGAGACATAACTACAGACTCAGAGGAAATTAAAAAAATCATCAGATCTTACTATAAAAGCCTATATTCAACAAAACTTGAAAATCTGCAGGAAATGGACAATTTCCTAGACAGATACCAGGTACCGAAGTTAAATCAGGAACAGATAAACCAGTTAAACAACCCCATAACTCCTAAGGAAATAGAAGCAGTCATTAAGGGTCTCCCAACCAAAAAGAGCCCAGGTCCAGACGGGTTTAGTGCAGAATTCTATCAGACCTTCATAGAAGACCTCATACCAATACTATCCAAACTATTCCACAAAATTGAAACAGATGGAGCGCTACCGAATTCCTTCTATGAAGCCACAGTTACTCTTATACCTAAACCACACAAAGACCCAACAAAGAAAGAGAACTTCAGACCAATTTCCCTTATGAATATCGACGCAAAAATGCAAACCAAAACCAAGAACACAGCAAAACAATCATCCATCATGATCAAGTAGGCTTCATCCCTGGCATGCGGGGATGGTTTAGTATATGGAAAACCATCAACGTAATCCACTATATAAACACACTGAAAGATAAAACCACATGATCATTTCATTAGATGCTGAGAAAGCATTTGACAAAATTAAACACCCCTTCATGATAAAAGTCCTGGAAAGAATAGGAATTCAAGGCTCATACCTAAACATAGTAAATATGGAAAAAAAAGAACCTATTCAACTTATTTTTTATTTTTCAGCAGTGTTCAATAAAGCTTCTACTATTTTTATAATAATTTGGGGTAGTTATGACACATTTTGTGCATTTCAAGTGGCTTTATATGTTAAAAAGAGAAGTTGGTTATTTTAAAGATAATCAACTTTTAAAAACCATGACCCTTTTAAAATTTAGAATATTTATATTGTGTTAGTTACATTAACATGATATCTTGGGCATAAATAAGAAATGTGTTTTTTTATGTGTTTTGTATTTGCATTTGTATGTGATGTCAACAAGAGTTCAATTTTTCTGATTAATATTTTTTTCATAGTTGACAAAAGCCACAGTCATTTTCAAATAGAAACTTTAGTTTAGAAAATATGTCCACAAGATTGACCTGTGGGCAAACCTGTGGGACATTTTCTTGATTAAGAATTCCTCTGTAATGACCCAAGGCACTAGTGTCAATGCCATCTTGAACAAATGTTGCTGTATGTTTAAGAAACAAGACAAGCAGGCCATGAGGAAAAACTCAGTAATTATAGCTCCATCATGGCTTCTGTTTGATTTCCTGCTTCCAGGTTCCTGGCCTGAGTTCTTTCCATGACTTAGTCAATTATAGAATATAAAACAGCATTTTCTTCCCTAAATTTCTCATGGCCAAGGTGTTTTATCACAATAATAGAAATAATAATAAGTTCCCTGAATTTTAGTATTTCTAACAAAACGATCATTGAATTCTTGACTAAATGTTTTCTTTAGTGACAGTGTACAGGGCAAATACTTTGTAAAAGACATGAAGTCCAGCAATACAGGTTTTTTCTTGAAATGTTAAGGCCTCAATCTCTTAACTATGGAATTTCAAAAATATTCATCCTCTTCATTACTTTATAATTACTATTCAACTAAATGAAAATTCTGTCTTTTAATAACTTTCCTTTATACAGATTGTCATATCATGAAACTAAAATATTTTACTAAGTAATAATGCTCTTACTAGATCAGTTCTTCACATGAAAATATTTTAGCACTTTTCAAGTAGCAAACTGGGCATGTGGGGGTACAAAGGCTAGGAATCAATCACAGACCATCACAATATCTAGGCACATGCTCTATGTTTGATCTCTGTCCAGGTTGATTTTTCTTGAAGAATCACTTCTGGTTCTTTGCCATTATGTCTGAAGTAATTAAAGGTGACTGATATTTACTGACTGGTGATATTTACTGAGTGTAAAGGTTGATAATAAAATAATTATGATTTCTTTTTTTTTTTTTCCGGAGCTGGGGACCGAACCCAGGGCCTTGCGCTTTCTAGGCAAGCGCTCTACCACTGAGCTAAATCCCCAACCCCATGATTTCTTATATATCATTAAAACACAATATTGCACAATGTAATAATATGATATAATACATTTAATAATATATTCTATGGATTCTATGACAGCCATAGCAGGAGAAATTAAGAGCAAAATTTTAGATAGACATTGAATACTTTGGTTCAATGAACTGTTTTCTGTTTGACTTAGTAATAGAGGAAACTATGTTAATATACCACAGATGAGACAGTTATCCAATAGAAATATATGTTTCATAGTTTTTGGGTCTGAATTTCCTCAGTTTCTGTTGTTATATCTCCCTTTTCATTACTGATTTTGTTGATTTGTATACTGTCTGTGAACCCTATAGTTTGGTTAAGGGTTTATGTATCTTGTTGATTTTCTCACAGAGCTCCTAGTTTTGTTCATTCATTGTGTAGTACTCTTTGTTTCTACTTCATTAATTTCAGCCCTGAGTTTTGTTATTTCCTGCTATCTACTCCACCTGTGTGTATTTGTCTCCTTTTGTTCTAGAGAGTGTTCAGATGTACTGTTAAACCACTAGGGTGTGCTCTCTCCAGTTTCTTTATGGAGGCATTCAGAGCTATGAGTTTTTCTCTTAGGACTGAATTCATTGTGTCCCACAAATTTGAGTATGGTGTGCCTTCATTTTCATTAAATTCTTTATTTCTTCCTTGACCAAGCTATCATTGAGTAGAGCATTGTTCACCTTCCATGTGTATGTGGGCTTTCTGTCATTTTTGTTGTTATTAAAGACCAGCCTCAGTTTGTGGTGGTCTGATAGAATACATGAGATTAATTCAATGTTATTGTATCTGTTGAAGTTTATTTTGTTTCCAATTTTATGGTCTATTGTTAAGAAGGTAACATGAGGTGATGAGAAGAAGGTATAATTTTTTGTTTTATGGTGAAATGTTCTGTAGATATCTGTTAAATCCAGTTGGTTCATAACTCATGTTAGTTTCACTGTGTCTCTGTTTAGCTTCTGTTTCCTTGATCTGTTCATTGATGAGAGTAGAATGTTGAAATCTCCCACTATTATTATGTGAGGTTCAATGTATGCTTTGAGCTTCAGTAATGTTTCTTTTACGAACATGGGTGCCCTTGCATTTGGGGCATAGATGTTCAGTATTGACAGTTTATCTTGGTGGATTCTTTTTGTGAGTATGCAGTGTCCTTCCCAACTTTTTTTTTGATAACTTTGGCTGAAAGTCTATTTTATTGGACATTAGCATGGCTACTCCAGCTCATTTCTTAGGACCATTTGCTGAAATATTTTTTTCCAGTCTGTGAAGCCTCAGATCCAATCACAAGTAGAATTCATGGGTATTGAGTATTTGTTCTTTCTAGATGCTCACCCATGATTGTCATTGTATCTCATATGTTAGAAAAATGAAATTTCTTGCTCCCATTTTAAAAAGCATTGCATTATATTGTAATTTATGAGTTTATGACTAGAAACAGATATTAAAACTACCATATTACCTTTTTGGATATCAATAATTTTCTGATATTTATTAAGCCAAATATATATATATATATATATAAAGCATCATGTACATTATATTATATATTAAAGTATGCATATATTAAATATTAAATATTATATCTTATATGTAGGATATATGTGTATAGTATACATATATTCATTTACCTATTATATATGAACATATACATATATATGTATAAAATATATGCAATGTTTAATGAACAAAAATACAAAAAAACTCTCATGAGCAACCTAGAAGCCTAGGGGCTTAGCAAATGACTACAATGCTTTGCAATATGTTTTAATGTGTTTCCTTATGAAGTATACATTTAGTTATTTCCCAGTGAGAACCAATACAATCAAGTAAGAGCAATGGGAAATTCAAAATATTTAAGTAGTGTAGGCAGGAGGAGAATCTTTTGAATTATGGTTAGTTCTCAATAAATCCATAAAGAAAAGAAAACAGATTATTGCATGCTGATGAATCATAGAACATAAAGAAGGAGAAAGCAGCTTGGGATTAGATAGTAAGAGCCATCAAATAGTGCAGAATGATGAGCAGGTAAAGTACGAGGGACTCAGAAATATTACAGAAAGGGGAGTATAAAGAACACTTCTCTTTCCCTTCAGGGACAGATGATTTCTTTCTCTTATAGTCTCAGAAAAAAATCACATAGCATTTAATGTCTCATTACATAGCCAAACACCATTTACTGATGTAGATACTAGGCCCTGAGGATCAAAAATGAAAATAAAACTGTTTCCCTGTTCATAAATCCAGTTGAAGAAGAAGATATATAACTAATTTTGGCAGAGTGCACTAGTGCCTTAATGGAACCACACTGAAGATACTACAGGGGCATTCACTTCTGCCTGTTTTGCAGTTGTGGTTGTGCAGACTAATTCAACCACAACTGCAAAAATATAATACTTTTCTAAGTGAATAGTGCAAGTATCTGAAATGCATGAAAGTGAAGAATGAGGTCACTACTCCACTGATGACTCCCTGATGACGTAGTGCCTTCAGAAGACTCTTCCTGTCAATGGATTTGTAGGATTATAGAGGAAGCAGAATGTCATTATCTGACATTTCAGAGAAGTGAATAAAAAGAATACCAAGGTAGTTTGTACTTTAAGGATAGTGCATATTGGGGCACAGATCTCAGAAGATCCAAGCACCAAGTAGCTATTAAAATGAGAAAATTGAGGGACAGTTCTCCAGTTTCCTCTGCTGCGGCTGTGGAAACATCTGTGTGTGAAGGGTTGAAATAAGGTTTTTGGCCACTTTCTAAACTTTCAGCCTAGATTTTAATTTTAACCCATTTCAATTTTAATTGTCATTTTAATTGTTCATTTCTTAACATCACTAAGTCACTTTTGAAATAATTTTGTTAATTCCAGATTCTTATTTTTGACTTAACCTAGGTGTCTCCACCTTCACATTCAGCCTGGATGGGCTCACTGCTGTTTTATTTTCATTTCCACAGTCACTAATTCTGGATCTGGTAATCTGGCTATGGTAACTCATGCAATTAGAAATATAAACCTTATGCAGCCATGGCTTTTCATTAAATTTCTTTGTCTCTAGAAACAGTATGGCCCATGCCATAATAAGTTAATGTATTTATTATCTCCAAAATCATTTTTCACATAAAGTAATTGTCTTTATGCAATTATTGTCAGTTCTTGGTGATATCATTTTACTATAGTCTTAATGACATCCATTTTCTGACTCAACTACTGCCGATTTTTGGCAACATAGATACATGGATGCTTACAAACTGACTTTATTTCTTACCACATCTTCCCTATGACATGTGATCTCAGACGCCCTGTGTGCCTAGTTTTCCTTAGTTTTGCATTGTATTCTGCCTAGAATATTCTCTAGGCCCTTCCACATATGGAAAAAAAACCTCTTTAACCTCAAGGCATAATGGAGATAGAATCCTTTTTTGCTTTCATAGCAATTACTTTGTTTATTCTATGAGATCTATTTTCTTTTTTCTCTTTTGATCTTGTCCACTTACAGTGATAGAGTAATATAGTAAAGTTCTGGGATGTTTTAGAATAGATTGCCATGCCCTAATTTCTTAAATCTGAAATAGGACTCCTATCATATAGTAAGTAGATGATTAAATTATACATGTTTGGTTTTTTTTGTTGTTGGTTTTTTTTTTTTTTTGCCCAACCATCTTTTTTAATCTGGGGAATGCAGAGAAAAGGTTTGGAGAACATTTTTTGAGAAATTTTTAAATAGCATTCCAAAAATTATAGCTCTAAAAGGAAACCTCTTTAGGCAGTCCATAAATAACCCTTAAGGAGCTAAAGGATGGAGCAATTGACTAAATTAAAATCTCAAGAGGTGTCATTTAAAATTGGATTTGTTAATCTCCTGTACCTCTAGATTTATTCTGTCTTAATTGTATTATCACCTTTCTGCATTCAAACGGAAGACATAATTTGTACCAAACCCTGTAATTTCAAATTATATATGCATGTGAATATTCAGTGGAACCGTGGGGGGTAGGAGAGAGAGAGAGAGAGAGAGAGAGAGAGAGAGAGATACTCAAACAGTTTTACAGAGAGAAAAAGCTAGACACAGGTGAAGACAGAAGGCACTAGAAAAGAGAAGGAGCTAGAAGATTAGAAGGATTCCCAGAGTTAAGTTTGTCCAAGAATAGCAATTCAGTCAGCAGCTAAGAGGACTAGGTTGAATCAGTCTTCTTGAACAGGAATTTGAGCCAAAACAACTGAATTGAATCAGCTAGCGAGAGATTAAGAAAGAACTAGAAATGGTGAGTTTATTCAGTAGTAAGCCCCTGAGACAAAAGTTACATTTAGAGGCAATGACTCACAATGTACTGGAAACATAAAGTTTAGTTGAGGCATACATGGCTCTGTGAGTCCTTCCCCTGCCTGTGAATGATTAATGACAGAGCCATACTTGTGGAAGTTAGACAGGCCCAGTGGTAACAACCTATACTACGGTTGGATTCTAAATGCAATGGCTCTGTAAATAACGTTTCACATTCCTTCTCCTAGTCATTTGGATATTACAGTCTTTATCTTTATTTAACGTATGAGTACACTGTAGCTGTCTTCAGACACACCAGAAGAGGACATCAGATGCCACTATAGATGGTTGTGAGCTACCATATGGTTGCTGGGAATTGAACTCAGGATCTCTGGAAGAGCAGTCAGTGCTCTTAACTGCTGAGCTGTCTTGCAAGCCCGATATTACCATCTTTATATCTCATCTTCAATGTTAACTGAGCCTTGGAAAGTACAAATGTCCTTTTTAGTAGCTAGAGGTTTTGATGGAATAATATATCACCTATTAGGTTTTGTTGCCAAATAATCCATGCCACCCAAATTATGGCTTCTCCTCTCTGGACCATGAAACCTATTAAAGAAAAGAAAGTTTCATAAGACACCATCATGACTGATAGTTTAGTGTAAAGTTGTATTTAGGTCATCTAAAGATGTGCACTAAGTACTATGAATGGAAAAAATATATCATTGAAGTTTTCTAATTTCCCTACGAAAATCTGATATTAATCAAGGCTTCCTGTAGTTGATGTCTTATTATGTCATTTGCATTTAATCAAGATGTCAAGAGTATTTCATGAATTCATAGAACTGAGAGTTAAACAAAAATTCAACTAGAAAAAGGCATAACTTAAATTACTTTCACCAATTATCAGGCATTTCTTCTATAAACAAGTGATGATATTTGTTTGCTATATTCACTTATAAATTGGGGTGGTTTTTTTTTGATTCAGTTATAAACAATGAGCTTCACTGGATATCTCTTCCATCAATTTCCTTATCGTCGTAAGATGCTTATGTGATTTATGAGTATATGAAATGTGCATGAACTCCATTAGTACCATTTGTTCTAAGAATATCAAAGTAGTATTATTAATGGAATAATACTGTGATGACAAAGGTGAAACTAAATCTAAACTTCTCAGTCACGCAAGGAAATCACCTACTCTTATATATTTAAATTATAAATGTAAATGAAACAGAAAAGCAAGGCTTTGGGAAACTGAAAAAGCTGTAGATTCAATATGCCAATTTTTGTGTTAGCTACATTTAATCCAGTTTGACCTGTACCATAATTGATGATGATGTCTTTAGTATATATTTTTAGCGTCTTTCTCAAAAGTCAAATGACTTTAAGACTATCACTTATATGGAAATCTTGAAGTATCCTGACTCTACAATGTGTCTATTTTTATGCCTATACTGTATTTACTACGTAAATATTATGCTATATTTATCACCTTATATTAGTATTATAATTTAAAATAAACTTTGGATTTTGAAACCATGAGCACAGCATTTTTATTAAAATTATTTTTATCATTTTGAGATTATAATATATAGTTAATCATTTTTCACCTTATTTCTCTCCCTCCAAACCCTTTAGTACACCTCTCTGAGCTGTTTTCAAAATGCATGGCTTCTTCTCTGATTGAGTGCTGTTGCATAGATATCCAGTAGTGATATTACTCTTTGTTTTGACTGAACATTGCCCTCTCTCTATGTGTAGATCTTGACACCCTTTATAAAATGATTTAAAACAGCAACAACACAAGTAAATATTCTTTTTATTTTTCATATGAAATTAATGAGAACCAGAGACATTAAGCTATTTAAAAGGAAAGGCAGAGAATCAAACACACAACAACAAATAATTAGGACTCCAAATACTCAACTATTTTATCTCTAATCCTCTGAGTAGTACCATGATTTATTATTAGAGATTCAAGGACAAAACTCTGTTACTTTGTGGGACTACAAATATGATCAAAGAAGCTAAGAAACAAAAGAATACTAGGAATTTCTTGTGGTTCCTTCATTATAAGGTATGTAGTTATAAAGTATACATTAATATTCACAATACCTGTGCTTTAATATTTATCTTAAATCCAGTGTAACTTTCAGAAGCAGACTCTTTTGTTATGTGACACAGTCGAAGCATTAAATATGTCAAAACACCAAAGAAATTGGAAATCATTACTAATTATAAATGCCTGTAGCTGTGATTATAAATACCTATGAACACATTGCAGATTTAAAAGTATTCACAGGAAGTTCACAGAAGAGGAAATTCCAATCACTAGCATATTTATGAAACCCTTTTAACCAGAGGATTTTCAATTAATACATTAATAGGATACTGATTGCATCCATGAGATTACAAACAATCAAACATGATACTATATAGTACTGACAGCAGAGAAGTCAGTACATCAAATAAGCTCTCTAATCTAAAAGAAGGAACACAAACTTCTAGGAAAATGTGACAAAGCGTATTCTAAGTTTACAAGTACAATTTCCAAGACCTAAACATTAAACTTCCAGTAGGAGAAATAGTCCTAACTTAAAACAATAATAAGTTTCATCAAGGATTCAATCATCACTACTGCTGAAAAGCAATAAGGCAGAAAAACATCATTCAAAATATGAAAATTAAAACCAGCAAACTGGAATAATGTACATTATTTTGTTAAGAAAGTATTACTAAAATAAACATAGCCTGCTTTTATTATATTTCTTCTTCTCTGCTAGTGTTATGTGTTTCCCAACACACAAACACACACACACACACACAAATACACACACACACAAACACACAGATACACACAGACACACACAAACACACAGACACACACACATAGACACACAGAGACACACAGATAGACACAGACACACAGACACACACACCCAACCACACACACACATACACACACAATAACACACAGACACACACACAAACACAGAAATACACACAGACACACAGACACACACAAACACACAAACACACTCCCACCCCACCTACACACACATAGACAGACAGATATACACACAGTCACACACATAAACACACACACACATAAACACACACACACACACACACACACACACACACACAAACACAGAGTTTGTAAAGTTACAGGCCACTTAAAATATATACAATACTGAGAAGAGAGTAAAAAGACCAAGATGTGGTAATGATTGAAATCAATAACTGTAATGATATTTTTTAAGGTGAAACTTAATTTTTCTAGAAAAACTGTTTAAATATTAAGTCCCTGGTTCATTTTTTAACTTCCAAGTTAGGATACTCATAGAGAACGTCTCAAAGACTGTGTCATCCTGAACAAAATCTGTAAAAGTCCAAGGAATATAAGAACCCAGCATTAAGAGGGGGAAGTAGGCACAGTGTTCCAAGTTTTCTCCAACACAACACACTAACACTGTATATATCATTCACACTTCAGGGCAGGCATCATGCCAGCCAGTGAGTAGTAGGCCAACACAAAATGAACTAATGATGTTTCTGTTAATATTGAGGTGTTTTGTTCTGTTTTGTCTTATTGGTCTTTTTTTTTTTTAACATTTTGTTTGGTTTTGCTGGTTTTTCTTCTTCTTTCTACTTTGTAATTTTGAAAACAGAAAAAAAAAAGAGATGATGACCGGGTGGGTGGAATGGTAAAGAAGATCTGGAACCAGTTGATAATGGGGTAAAAATTTAGAATACCAAAGATAAAACACACTTTGGTCAGTGGACAAGGAGAAATCCAGTTGGAGTTGATCTGGTTGTTTCAACAGTGCTCGAAGGTACTTTTTAGAATTTAGGATGTAGAGAAGGCCAGCAGTAGTCTTAGTCTTACCCAAATGTGAATTGTGTTAGTGAAAAGAGTGTCCCTTTGTATATCCTCAAGTGCTATCCCCATAGCACTCATGCTACCAATACAGTGATTGGATTTGTAGCATATTTCACAGAGAGTCAGACTTGGTTCTGTAAACCTTGCCAAAAGCCTTTGGAAGTCATGGGCCCTAGAGGGACCCTACTAGAGTAGTTGATAAATATTCTTTCTGCAAAGCCATCATCTAAATATCCATGTTGATATCGATAGAATATTAATGTTCTTAGGCTCAATCTATTAAGTGTCTTACTGCAGCAAGAGGTCATTTATTGCAGAAATCCAGAAATGGCAAAAGGTGCTGTGAATAAGGGATGGTAAAGTGCTCATCTCTGAATGGGACAGCTATGTGAACCCCACCCCTGAACCCCAGGGAGCATGATGGAAGACAAAAAAGCATAACAGCTAGGGGTAGGCGAGTGCTCACCAAAAGACATGATTCTTTGCATTCATGACCTCAGTGCAACTGAATTACTTGTATAAAACTTGCACAAGATTGGATGGACAAAGAGAGACCCATAATGCACCATCCCTTCTTTACAGAATATTGGTTATGGGGAGTCCTTGTAGATAGAAGATATTTCTGGTTTAGTTAATGGTAAGGTATATTTTTCAATAAACTTCCAAACTTATTTTGGAAAGAAAATCTAACAAAACTCAGTGTAATATGCCCCCCAAACACACACACAAGCACACGAACACACACACACACACACACACACACACACACAGAGACACACACACACACTTAGAATTGCAAAACTAGAAGAGAGAGACTTGTTAAAAAGAAAGGTTTTAGTAAGATAACAGAATGAGAGAGGAGAACAGTAAAATTCATTATGTAAACATGTAAAATTGATATAATAACTTAAAAAAAGATTCTGTACAAGTGAGAAAATCTTTAAGGAAGGGAAATGCAGTCTTTGGAGCAATGTTCACTTTGTTTTCTTTCTCTAATGGAATAGAACCATTATGAGTTTTTGTAAATTACCAACAGAATTATAATTCTTTCATGTTTTGAG
The DNA here is from genome assembly GCF_011064425.1 of Rattus rattus. NCBI lineage: Eukaryota > Metazoa > Chordata > Mammalia > Rodentia > Muridae > Rattus > Rattus rattus. The sequence continues at coordinate 72,370,816 of NC_046157.1, forward strand.
GAAAACAATGTCAAACTGAAAAACACAGCTTTAGCAATTGTGTTGTATAATACAATTTATGTTATTTTTGACCATAGAAAAACAGAATATTATAGGATGATCATAAACTCCAGAAACAATTGTAGATAGGTAAAGATTAGTTCTATTCCTTCGAGTCTTACTATTAGCATAAAAATGAAATTACTTTAGGCTAAATCCACCCTCATATATAGAATAATTTACTTGGTAAACAGTCAGAATTAGACATAGAATAATTTGATATTTGTTCAGCTCAGTGAAACCCCAGCTTTGTGACCTTTTGCCCCTTTAACTAAATCTTGAAAGGAAGCTTCATCTTATATGGCTAGGATACTTACATTCTGGATATAGGATTCTTTTCCCTTTTTAACTGATCTCAGGTCAGGTACTTAGAAAACCAATGGCTGGACACAAGACTGTGTAATGATAAAGACTTGCAAGAATTTTGCTCTGATTATGCAAAGATGAGGAATGATTCTTACATCCTTTAGTCAATTTACATCTCTTGAATTTAGTTATTAATTTTAGTGAGTACCCATCACTAATGTTCGTTTATAATGACTAACAAGCCATTAATTTTACCAATTGAAGCATGTTCTGAGAATCATTATTTTCTTTGAAAAGCAGCTTGGTATCCCTTGCAGTATGGATAGTAGAAAAATACTTTCAGTTTCAACTCCCAACTTCTTATTCCCTATACTTTCTTAGAGTGAACATTTTTAGAATTGTTAGAATTCAGGTTCTCTGATTAGGATAAGTGACTAATCCTAGTTTTAATTCAATGTGTCTACTACAATATTACATTAGTCCTAAAAATAATAATAATCCCATTTTGTCAAAAAAAAAGCTTTGAAGTTATTCCCCTGGAATGTTGATTGATAACCAGAACACCTCAGAATTTCATTATGTTCATCTTCTTTTCTTTGGCATAAAAATGCTCTGTTAATACTACCACGTACTTCTTGGCTTACTTCTTATTCTTTCAACTATAGCTGTGGGAGTTATGTTCCTTCAGTCTACTTTAAAGAAGAGTTCATATTTTAAACAGTGACAATCCCAAGCTGGCTTGATACCGACTGCATATCTCTTGCTTTATTTCCCTCTGATGTTGTACTGGGAACTGAATGTAGGTTTATCCATGCTAGGTAAGTACTTGCCAGTGAACGCTATCTCCCTAGATACTTTTCTATATTTTTATAGCCTCCCTAGTATATTGTATTATAGACATGCATCACCTGATATTTCCAATACTTCTCCTAGCTCCAAAAATATTTATAAAAGCTGATTTGCCATGCAAATATTATTTAGCCAAACTTATTACTCTCTGACACTTAAAAAATTCTGTCTAAAAGAACTGCCAGGACAAAAATGAAAAAGAGACTGAAGGAAAGGTGGCCAAAAGTCTGGCCCAACTTGGGATCCATACCATGGGAGGGTACCGAGGCCTGGCATTCTTACTGATGCTATGATGTGCTAACAGACTGGGAACTCGCATGGTTGTCCTTTGAGAGGCCCAACAAGCATCTGAGTGGGACAGAGACAGAGACAGATGCTTACACACAACCTTTGGACTGAAGTCAGAGCCCCCTGTGGTTGAATAAGGAGAAGGATTGAAGACGCTAAAAGGGAGAGAGACCCCATAGGAAGGTTAGCAGTCTCAAGTAACCCAGACCCTAGGGAGCTCCCAGAGACTGAGCCACCAACCAGGCAGCATAGGTGAGCTGGTCCTAGGTACCTGGCACATGGCATGGTCTGGCCTCAGTGGGAGAAGATGCAGTAATGAGCTTAATCCCCAAGAGACCAGATCCCCAGGGAAGGAAGCAGGATGTTGAGAAGGGAGCACCCTCTCAGAGGCCAAGAGAAGAAGGAATGGGATGGGCAACTGTGGAAACGGTGACTGGAGCGAGAGCAATGTTGGGAAAGTAAATTAATAAAATAATAAAAATTGAAATAAAAAGGAAGTAAAAAATGGGACATGTTTCATATTTCCTCCACATGCTATTGGGATTTCATTTAAAATTTTAACATTGAGCAATGGAGTTCTGATAAGCTAATGGAATACTTGCAGTTCACAATTCAGTCACAAGCTCAGGATTTTAATTTTCCTTTGGTTGTCTGATGAACATAAACTTAAAGGCACCTCCTATCACGCTAAAAACATCTTTATTCAGTCTGTATATCTAGTCCTCTGGACTGAGGAAAGAATGTTCTGTGCCTTTCATCCTAAACCTACAGTTTTACTAAGTCTCAAAAGCGTGAATCTACTCCTGTGTCTAACAGACACCAGTTAACTACTTTTTTAAATATGGATTCAATACAATGGTAAATAGTAACATATATCTTTAGTGGGGAAAGATGTGCCTAATCCTTGAGGGACTTGAGTTCCCAGTGAAGGGGGAGGCATGGTGCTGAGGAAGCACCCTCTCAGAGGCAAAGGGGAGGAGGAATGGAATGAGGAACTGTGGAAGGGGCCACCAAGAAGGGGCAACTACTGAAATGTAAATAAATAACTTAAAAATTAAAAAAATCCTCAGTTTTAATTGCTGAGGTGTATTATATGAGTAATTTCTGCATTTGTTTGATTAATATAACTCAGGCCCAACTAGGCATAAATCTTGTGATAGTTTCCCTTAATATCTCAGAAAAGAACAATGCTTAGTATTAAAAGTTGTGGTCACAATTGATTACTAGAATTTATTTTAAAAAAAGACATTGTAATTACTTACCATAAACCTTCCATGAAAACAGTCCAGTAAAGGAGCTAATTTCAGGTGCCCTGTGGCTGCTTATCAAGAGTTTAAGCAGCCAATGATAGTCAGGGTCATTGGTTCTGAAAAACCAAGGGAGCCTGCTAATTGTAGGTTTCAATAACACAATTGGGAACTTTCCATGTAGCCCAATGCTTAAAACCAGCCAGTGGGAGTTTGCAATAGATGCAATTAATGTTGAAAGCAAGCTGTTATTAAAAACAGGGGTAAACATTGATTTTAAGTTTCAGGTCCATTCAGGACTAATCTTGGATTGGTTTCTAACCCCTTTCTATGGCAAGTTGTGAGTGCCATAGTAACACACAAACCACACAGAATGCTTTTTCACAGTGAGCTTGTTGCTTATATAATTGAATTAGTACATTTTGAAATCATGGTGCTTTTCTTATAACTATATCAAAGGATTTAAAAAAAATCTCCGTAGGCTTGGTGAGTTTCTACAGTGTGAATATCTAAATTTCAATATGGTTATAATTTTTGCCCATGTGACAGGCAGCAAATCCTGTATTTTGAGCATTTCCATTAGTGCCATTTTGGAATCCATCATCATTCAACTTCTGTCTACTGAAATATATTTTGCTGATATGAACATAAATGTGCTTTGAATTGTAGCTACAGATGGTTCAGACATGTACTATATACTGTGCAAACTTTGAATGACTGGAAGAAAGCAGATAGAAATACTATGGAGGAAATTATATTTCATTTTAATACATCCAGAAATACACTAAAATAAAACCAACAAGAATTGTATACAGTACATTGTTTCCCACCACCCAACCCCCCAAATTTACAACCATCCAATAGATAGGAAAATGAGGATGGACCTTTCAAGCAAAATACATATGATTTTTATTATTCTTCAATTTTCTGGCTAGTTCTTTTGCTGGCAGGATATGAGAAGCCATGTGCTCTCAGAAGTGATCCACAGTGGGGAAGGTCAGTGAGGAAAACTGAGCCAAAGACCTTGAGAGGAGCCAGGATCCTGCTAAATAACCCTAAATAAATGCCAAGTCCAAAGGGATGGCTCTGATGGCAAGCAGCAAGCAATGTTCTATTTGCAACCAGACTGGAGCTGAGTCAGAATGCAAGGCAAGGAGACAGGCCTCCTTGTAGACCTATTTAACTACCGGATATGAATAAGAATGGCAAAGTTCTTGAAATGCTATGTTAGCTGTTTGCAAATTAGGTTAATAACTTCAGGGCTAAACCATTAAAAAGGTTTGTTGTTGTTGCTGTTGTTGCTGCTGTTTTACATGGGAACTAAAGTAAATCTTAATACCACTTTGAATTTCTACTGTAACTTTTGTTGATCTGGTAGATTTAAAATTCTTTTCTGATGTCCCATTCTGATCTTCATTTTTGTGTCACCTTTCCTTCTTCTGATACTGGTCCACCATTACAATGTTTGGAAGATTTTTTTTTAATAGCATTTGTGAGAATATTTCCTCCTTTGTGTTTTCTCTTTTCATTCTTCTTACTAGATTAACAAATACTCTCCTGACAAATTCTGTCTTTCATACCAGGATAAGTGTATTTTCTCTATTTAAATAGAAAACATAACACACACTCTCCTGACAAATTCTGTCTTTCATACAAAGTTAAGTGTATTTTATCTATGAAAATAGAAAGCATGCTTTAAAAATCTTCTAAATTTGTATTCCATACTCCATTGATTTCATTTTTTTCAATTTCATTATTTTTTTGTAGTAAATGTTCTCTTTTTATAACAAGCTCTTATTAAGTGAATATGAATTTACAAACTTAGTCATCTTAAGCATTTCTTCAATTTTCTTCTCAATATATTTTTTTCTGGCATTTTCTCAAATACTGGTAGATTTGATTTTGTTTTAATGTATAGAATCTAAGGTTAATTTGGATTACAGCTTTTAAGGATGATTTCCTACTATGCCTGCTTGATTTCCAGTCAGTCATAAAGTATGAATCATGGTAATTATTGGAGATGTCCTGAGTTTCTTCTGCTATTCTTCATGGGGCTTAGTTTGTCAAAGGCCTACATGTATTGAGAATCAGGGAAACCAGGATTCAGCATTTTGTGGGAGATGCATGGAAACTGCCATAGGTATCATGATTTGAATGTGAAATATTTCTCAGCTGGTAGAGTTGACTTGATGTGAGCCCTTCAGGAAGTAAGAACTAGGCAGAGAAAGTGGGCCACCACATGCTGTTCTTGAGATTTCTATCAAGAACCTATGGATACAAAAATCCCCAAATGTTTGTGAGAGTGGCAGCACCCTTCTCTGTTATTAGATGCTGTAACTAAGGAATCTGGGATGCCATAAAGTTCTAGGTCTAAAGCTACCCTATGCCAGAGGCTTTAATGCTTTTGTCTTGAAAATCCAGACTGAAATTTATAGAATACAGAATATGAGTTTTAGAAAGAAATGTTTCATTAAAGAGAATGTGAGAAAGAAAACAGCTTCTAGACAGCAGCAGTCATTTCTGGCTACAGGGTACCAGTCTGCCACCTACCCTGGAGTTATAAGGCTTTAGTGAACAGAGAAGGGGAGAGAGGACTAAGCTTCTCAATCCAGTTTCCATGAGAGATATTGAGGTCACACACAGTATAATTACTGGAAAACAGCATTCCTTTAGGGCAAATGCATAAAGAGAACCAGATATTCTTTTTGGCCTACTCATCCTATGTCCAAAGCCTTTAGGTTAATTACTTCCCGAAAACCTTTCCCTGTAAAAGACAAGTCTGAACAAAGACATTCCCCGATTTGGTTATTTCCTTTCTTGTCCTTTTTATCCTAAAGTGCCTAGCAAATATCTACCCCTGGTTTCATTACTATGGCTTCCAAAACTATACTTTCTATCCCCTGCAGATGTCAGAAAGCTACTGCCATCATAGTGTCTACACTGCACACGCTGTTTCTTCTATCCCCATATTAATTAGTTAATTAATTAATTTCCCAGACGCGGCCTCCCACCAGTTCTCCCTCACAGAGTCACTTTACACCTCTTCCTCTTCTCCTCTGAGAGGATGGGGCGCCCGCTGCCTGTCTGCCTACCCTGGCACATCAACTCCACAGGATTACGGACATCTTCTCCCACTGAGGCCAGACAAGGCAGACCTGTTGACGCCCAGATTCTACAGTCAGGGTACATTCAGCCTAGGGACAGCTTCTGCTTCCGTTGTTTGTTGGGGTGCTGACATGAAGACTAGGTTGAACATCTGTTTCATATGTGTGTGGGTGGTGGGGACTGAGGAGTGGGGGCTTCTACCCAGTCTGTTCTCAGTTCTGAGAGTTAACAGGGGTTCCTAGTTAGTTGTCCCTTTTGGTCTTTCTCTGGAGCCCCTTCAGACCTTTCAGTCCTTCCCCCAACTCTTCCATAAGTGTCCCTGCCCTCTATGCAATGTTTGACTGTAGGTATCTGCATCTGTTCTAGTCAGATGATGGATAGAACCTCTCAGAGGATACTTATGCTAGGCCGAGTCTGTAAGCATAAGAGATTATCACTATTTTGACACCATCAGAATGTAAGAGATTGGTGCTTGTCCATGGGATAGGTTTCAAGGTAGGTCTGTTATTGGTTGGCCATTCTTTCAGTTTTTGTCCCATGTTAGTCCCTAACATTTTTTAGAAAGGACACCTTTTGTTAGAAAGTTTTGTGGGTTAAATGATATCCTTTAACTTCACTGGGGGTCCTGCCTGGCTATAGGAGGTGGCCTCTTCAGGTTCCATGGCCCCACCGTAAGGCATCTTGGCTAACATCTGCTGCATTGTGTCCTGGTAGCCTTTCAAGTCCCAGATCTACAGGATTTCATAGAGATTGCCCCCACCACCCACACCTGAGCCTTCTACCTTATTCCCCTTCCCCTCCCATCTCCTATCCAGTTTCCTCTGTTCTTCTGCCTCCTATGATGATTTTATTCCTGTTTCTAAGTGAGATTCAGGAATCCTCTCTTGGGCCCAACTTCTTTGGGTCTATGGGTTACATCATAAGTATACAGTACTTTATAGCTAATATCCATTTATCAGTGAGTACACACTATGCATGTCCTTTTGGATCTGGATTATCTCATTCAGGATGATATTTTCTATCCATGTACTTGCAAAATTCATGATGTCCTTGTTTTTAATAGCTGGATAGTATGCAGTTATGTAAATGAACCACATTTTCTGTATCTATTCTTCAGTTGAGGGACATCTGGGTTATTTCCAGTTTCTGGTTATTATGAATAAAGCTACTTCGAGCATGTGTCCTTGTATGGTGAATCATCCTTCAAGTATATGCTCTGGAGTGGTATAACTGAGTCTTCAGATAGACCTATTTCAATTTTCTGAGAATCTTCCAGATTTCAAAAGTGTTTGTACAAGTTTGCAATCCCACAAAAATTCTACCAGAGAAATCCTATAGATGATAAACTATTCAGCAAAGTAGCTAGATATAAAATTAACTCAAAGAACTCCTCCTATATAAAAATGATAAACAGGCTGAGAAAGACATTAGGGAAACGATAACCTTCACAATAGCCACAAACAATATAAAACATCTTCATGTAACTCTATCCAAGCAAATGAAACATTTGTATGACAAGAACTTCAAGTTCCTGAAGAAAGAAATTGAAGAAGATATCAGAAGATGCAAAGATCTCAGATAGTCATGGATCAATAAGATTAACATAGTGAAAATGGTCATCTTACCAAAAGCAATATATACATTCAATGCAATCCCCATCTAAATTCCAAGACTATTTTTACAGACCTTGAAAAAGCAATTCTCAACTGAATTTGAAAAAATAAAAAAAAAAGAAACCCAGGATAGCTAAACCAATCATGAACAATAAAAGAACTTCCTGAGGAATCAATATCCCCTATGTTAACTGTACTACAGAGAAATAGTGATAAAACTGCATGGTTGGTACAGAAATAAGCAAGTGGATCAATAGAATAAAACCAAAGGCCCAGAAATAAACCCACATATCTATGGATACTTGATTTTGACCAAGAATTCAGAACCATACAAAGGAAAATAGAAAGAATATTCAACACATGGTGCTGGTCAAAATGGATGTCTGCATGTTGAAGAATGCAAATAGATACATACATATCACCCTTCACAAACTCAAGTCAAAGTGGATCAATGACCTCACCTTAATGCCAGATACACTAATTCTAATAGAAGGGAAAGTGGGAAATATCCTTGAATGCATTAGTACAGGAGACATTTTCCTGAACAGAACAATGGCTTAGGCTCTAAAATCAACAATTGATAAATGGGATCTCATGAAACTGAAAAGGCTCTGAAAGGCAAAAGAAACTATAAATGGGACAAAACAACAACCTAAAGATAGATGAGATCTTCACCAACTCTACATCTCACAGAGGGCCGATATCCAAAATGTATAAGTAACTCAGGAAGTTAAACTCAAACAAAATAATCCAATTAAAATTGGGGTATAGAACTAAGCAATGGATTCTCAAAAGAGGAATCTTGAATGGCTCAGAAGCACTTAAGGAAATGTTGAACATCCTTAGTCATCAGGGAATGCAAATTAAAACAGACCTGAGGTTCCACCTCACACCAATCAGAATGGCTAACTCAGTATCTCAAGTGATAGACATCGCATGCTGGCGAGGACGTGGAGAAAGGGACACATTCCGTCATTACTGGTGGGATAGCACACTTGTACAACCACATGTTATCGCCTAAGCCAGGAGCCCGAATAAATGCTTTCTCAGGTAAGTAACCTTGGTCAGGTATTCTGAAGTAGAAATGAGAAATGTAAATACTATGTAACGTATTTGTAGAGACCAGATAGAAACAAGTTGCTGCCCTCAAACATTTCTTCCTCATTGAGACAGAAATGAAATACCTTAAGTTGGCAACTTTATCTTTGAAAATTCCATTTGTCTTAGGTTTGCAATTCAAAGTATTTCTTACAAGAAATACTTTGTTACTGTTTACCTTTTCAGCTATCTATATAGAGTCAATATGCAAGAGCAGTTTTAATCTTTTAGTCTGTCAAGGACGGGACTGGGGGTACCTGGAAGAGAATGGGGGACAAGAGGTGCGAAGAAGGATGCCAAGACAAGAGCCTGATCAAGGCAACAATTTTATTTTTCCCCAAGGTTGAATTTACACCATAACATGGGTAACAGGGGGAGGGGGAAGCAAGAAACATTTACGCAGGCAGAGGACACAATATTTGTGTGGTCAGGGAATCAGCTGATGTTGACAGGATGTCAGAAAGGTCACAGGTTTGTCATATCTCTTAGTCAGCAGGAAGTTGGTTTTTCAGAAAGGTTACAGGTCATCACATTGGGTATCTTTATCATATGATTATTCATCTTGACCAGATATGTATTAGTCTTCTGCAGCTGGCTGGGGATTTTCCATGAACCCAGTCATACTTATCACTAACCATAATAATAACATCAACAATGGAGGGCTTCAAGGGCATCGCTCCCAACATTAGTCCTTCTAATTCAGTCCCTCTCCTGTTCTCAAAATATCTTCAAAATGTGTGAGTTTTTACAAAGTATCATCCTACTTAGCATGTTTTTCTGTTGTGTACAGGATAGAACTACCTTGTATCTTGCTCATTTTATAATCCTGTGTATATCTTAATTTTTCAATCTGATGGAAATCCTGATTATACACACTGATCATGCACAAAGTATCACTCTTTCTTACAATTGTCAGCATTTTATTATGACATTGCAGTAATATTTGAGGAGAAACAGAGATCTGGCATGGTTGTTTCTTCCCTCAACTAGAACTGAAATGTTCCAATCTGATTTGGTTTTCTCTGTGGGCTTCATCTTATCATGGATTCAATGGGAAATGACCTCATAGGCACCTGTATTTGGATATTTGGCCCTTAATGAGTGCTGCTATTTTAGAAGTCTTTGGAAGATAGGTCCCAAGGCTCTCGGGGTGGCATTCCAAGAGCTAGTTCTTTACATCTGAGCAGAGAACTCTTTGCTTTCAGGAATCTGCTTTACCACCACACCATCTCTGATGTGTAGATCAAACTCTTTTTTTGGAGTTCATTCTGTCACAGTGGCTAGAAAAGGCCCCATTCTTAGTTCACTTTTTATGCTGTTGTGAGTTAACCATAAGCCTACTACTTTGCATTAACACAAATGTCATAGTTCTACCATTTGGATATCAAAATGTTAAAAATGTGTAATACTGAACTGCAGCCAAAGTTTGACCCCAGTTGTGTTTCTTATGGGAACCCAAGGGGAGAATCCATCTTTTGTCTTTTTATGTTCTAACAGTTGATGGCACTTACACAAGGCTACATCACTGCAAAGTCTCCCTGTTGTCACATGCCCTCCTTTGTCTCTACTGCCATCCTTTTTCTTAGGATCACAATAATTACTTTAGGCCCATATGTACAATTCAGAATTAGTAAGCCACTCGAGAACCTTCATTTACACACGTTTCTGAATCTGCCTTAGATCTACAGCAACATATTTTCTGTTTCCATTGATGAATATCCAGACACCCTTGAGTGGTCATGTATCAGTCTGCCACAATCATACATATGATTTTGTGTTGTAGTACAGAATCCCAGACAGTATGAGCAACCCCTAGAGGTATTGTACTAATTATCATAATTTATTTAATTACTCCCAAGTAATATTAATTTAACAAATATTGACTGATTATATAGAGTCAGACATGGTATTAGCATGAACATATAAACTGGAGAAAGCCAAATTACTGATCAAAACCAAAGCAAACTGATGTGGCTATGAATGAGATTTTTTTTTTCACTTAAGTATTAAAAATAGGGAAATGAATTAAGAGATCCAAGCTGGCATTTGTTCCGTATTGGCTATGTTATGGATTATCTGTGATTCCTATGGGTCCTTTTGGACAATTTATTTTTATACTTATAATTACTAATCACTATTTCAACAACAATTAAAAGAATCAGTGAGACACTTGCGTGCACATGTGTATTTAAATGTATGCATATACAAATCTGCCACTTTTGATACTGTCTAATGTCCTTACATGATAGAAAAGTACAAACCAAAGCGGCACATGTAGCAGAGGATGGCATTGACTGGCATCAATAGGTGGCAAAGTCCTTGATCCTGTGAAGGCTCGTTTCTCCAGTGTAGGGAAGGCCAGGGTGTTGAGGTGAGAGTGCATGGGAGTGGGAGCATCTTCATAGAGGCAGAGAGAAGGAGGGAGGGTATGTGAGTTGGGGAAAAGGGATAACATCTGAAATGTAAATATATAAAATATCCAATAAAAAGAATTATAATAAAAAGAAACTCTTGCCAATTGTTTGAGGGCCAGGATTAAGTCTCATATTTTTCTTATATCTTGTATTGTATTTAGCCCAGTTTATGTTTGGGTAAGTCCGATAAATATTTGTTGATGGGATAGCTAAATTATCAGAATCAGCAAATAACAGCATTGGGAAGTTGAGGTTCTGGGATCAGATTCCCACACTTTTCTAACCATGTTATTCCTGCAAATATCTTATCAATAGGAAAATAATCTGCAGTTGCCTTGACTTTATTTGAGAACATTTTTCTCTTCAATGAGAATTGACAAGATAGACTTGATACAATTTTTAAAAGACAAAAAAGCCTTTACAAGCAGTGAACCAGAGGGAAAAATGGCATATGTTAATTTACAATGAAAATGTCTTCATAGTCAGATTTGTTATTGGGTTATATTTTTAAAAAAGTTACTTCCACTTTCCTTGGTCTAAAGATAATGTTATAATTGATTTTTATGATAAAAGCATGCTGTTTATGATTTAATAGTGATTTCAATTTCTATGTTAAAAAGTTGTGATATAGTAATGACAAAATAATGTATCATTAAAGTACCAAATTATAAAGAAGGCTAGGAAAGCTTGAGGTACTACAAGCATCATCACAATGTGCTGTGTGTAAGCACATTGCGTTTTCAAGTATATGCTCCACCATCATTCTATCCTGAAATAGTAAAGAAAATGGAAAAAAAGCAAACATATATAGAAGTATAGAATGTTTCAACTCTGTAGTGTAACAAAAAAAAAAAGACTAACTTGAGAGCATTTGGCACTGAAACATACAAAATACACCCATGGTTAGCATGATGGAATATCTGTTACTGTTATTCCTTAGAAGAAAATCAAGGGTATTGGAAAATGAAAGCAACCACTCATCAATAGAAAGTAGTCTGTCATTGTTCTCAGCTAGTCATTCTTATTAAGCAGAATAAATATTAATATCTTGAATTTTAATAAACAAGAAAGTATTTTCATATTTGGCTTATCTGTTGTAAGCGAATTCCATTTAAGAGGCTTTGATTGTATGGTTAATTGTCCTGATGAACTTGGTTATGATTTCTTTTTGTGATGAAATGCCCATATTTTTCTACCATTTGACAGTGGATAGAACAAACTCACACTTTTTGTATAGGCTTGTAAATATTTCTATCGCATAAAATGAAGAAGGAAAGACAAATTTTAGACATCCTTACAAAAAGAAGTCTATCCTGAAACAACAATGACAAGGAGAGTAAGCGAACACTAAAAGATTCTACTCAATTTGCTTACTTCTTGATGGCTTAGGTACTATTGTACTAAGTGGTCTAACATTTTGCATGGAACCACATTTGAAAAGGTCTCTCCCTAAGTAGAGGATGACTGAGTTAGGTGTATCCTAATATAAAAATGCCTAATCTGAGTAATTTATATTGAAGAGAATTTTATTTTATACCTTTATGTAGGTTGACAAGTTCAAGGACAAAGCACCAATTTATTTGGTGTCTGGAGTTTATTGTCTTACAAGAAAGCTACTGTTCACTGATATTCCTTTTACTCAATTTATTTAAAAGTCAGGAAGACAATGTGCAATTTCCTTAATTATACAGCTCCAAGCTTTAAATGTCAGTGATTTAATCTCTCAGGATTAGCAGAGCTCCCTATCTGCCCCTCCATTCCTTGGAAATTTCTGGAGCTACTTCAAACATAGTTCTGGGATCCTAGTCACAGTTCAGAGCATCTTCCTACAAACCCACAGTAGTTCCTGGTAGCTTCCCAAAGCTAATTTTGTTTGTATTTAAGCCAAAGGAATTTTTGTAAGAATTATTTATTTATTTTATGTATATGAGTACACTCTAGCTCTTCTCAGACGCATCAGAAGATGGCATCAGATCCCATTACACATGGTTGTGAGCCACCATGTGGTTGTTGGGAGTTGAGGTCAGGACGTTTGGAAGAGCAGTCAGTGTTCTTAGCCACTAAGCCATCTCGCCAGTCCACAAATGATACTAGTCGCTAGTAAATGATTTAGATTTACTTAATTACAAATAAAAATATAGCTAAATAAGGCTTTATTTGTAATATTCGTGAGATCGCTTGGAAGGAAGTCCCCATACATTTAGTGATAAAAAATTTTTATTTATATAGACAAATGGGCAAATCCATGCCAATGATTGAATTGCTAGCAACAATCTTGTTCCATAATGCCAGTTTTCACCAGACCATGATTTCTGACTGCCAAGGGAAGGAAAGTTCTCCTCATGATTTCACTGGGGACCAGCTGGAATGGCAATGCTAAGATGAAATCTGCAGGAGCAGACACAGGTATCAGGTACAGCTCTGGCTGCAGTGAAGACTCAGGAAAAAGTAGTTAGCAGTTACCACTCGATCATCCAGTGAAGGTTTACTGTCGAGACAACAGTTCAACAGGGATGCCTGGGAAGCAGCTGGTGAAGCACAGGCTCTGACAACAGGCTTCGAAGGTTTGCATTCCACATGGTGTTTCCTTACTTCCATTCCTATTTGCTTTCATACTACCTAGAGAGCCTGCCTGTCTCCTTGCTATCACCCTAGGATCGTAGCTGTTAACGCCAAACAATGGGATGTGGGGAAGAAGCAGAGAGTCATGGCAGCTGACAGTCAGAGGCTAGGATCATAGTGTTCATTGATACTGGTTGAAGAAAGCTACGATTGTGTCAATGAAAATGAAATAGGAGAATGTGTGACAGTGATGGTTGTAAAGAGTTTTGCTTATTGTAGATCACTGACAGAGGGGAAAAGGTTTTTTTGTATCTTACATACTAAGCTAAGATTCTATTATTTTTAAAACAAAATTTCAAACATTCAGTTTGAGCAAATGAAGACGCAGGAGCCATATGCTGTGATGAACGCCTGCTAGCTCAAAGAGGCAGAGAAAGCACCCATCTGAGCTTCCTCCTCAACTGACATTCTAGAAGGAAATAGCAAGTTCTCCTCCGTACTACCTTTAAACCCTTCCTTCTGAAAGTCCCTCCTTTCTACTTGCTGTGTGTCTCCATTTATTCTTCTGACTCTCTCTGTTTTTTCCCATGTTTACTCCATCAACTGGTAGCTTGCTCTACCTCTTGACCAATGGTTGGTTTTATTCAATCTTGTTTACGATAAAAATAAAGCTCTCTGATGAAAGGTGTGTGCTGAGGTTAACCCACACTACAACTAGAAACAGGTGTTTTCACTGCACATTCTCACAGTTTGATTAAATATCCTGCAACACTGTTGGATCTCTTCATGCTGATGAATTTACTGTGTCTTCTGAAGCAGATGGGTATGTGGCTTTTTACATGACAGAATCCAGGATATTAGAAAATGCTTTTTTGGACTTTTATTTCTTATATAAAAATAATTATTCTTATTCAAAACGTTTGGTCCTTTTGACTTAGTCATAGCCTCAAGGCTATACCTGCTAAGAAACTTTCACTAGAACTCAAGCTTTAGCATAAAGTTATAGAGGACACCATATTCAAAACCTAGCAACAATCATAAACAAAGGGTGAGATCTTTAAATTGGTCAAACATCAAAAAAATTGTCTCGTGCATTTATAACAATGAGTACATGGCATTAATTAGTTTAATACCTATTTAGTAGCTGGTATAAGAAAATTCCTAACATCTATTTACCTTTGAAATCATTATGATGAACAAATATTTCTCAGTCAAGATGGGGGGGCACAAAAATAAACACAAGAAAGTCTAGGAAGAAAGGCACTAAGGGAAAGCTGGGATTTGTGCACAAAGGGCTGGATTATAAGGAAAAGAAAGAATAATCTAATCTGGACCAGAGATTCCTCTAGGGCTGAAAGTTTCAGGGAAGTGTCTTTAAAAAGCCAACTGTCTGTTTTGATGTCTGCCATTTCTTGAAATACTTGAAGAGGAAATGGTATCTTCAGTGAGACTCGTAGAGGGAGCCAATGCTATGGTTCTGGTCAACTCCACTCATGTTGAGCTATAGGACTATTTCAGACCTCATATGATATAACAACCCAGAGGTGGAAAGAAAAAGAAGCAACTCTGCTCTTGTATTGTTGTTTGGCAGAAAGTATCTGTACTTAAACAGTAGTGAGCATTTCACATGTCTACCTGTCTAATACGTTTTATGCAGTGTTTCTCTTTCACTGTTTTTTAAGTCTTCCACCAGACAGCCAGAGTGCTGTTTTTCATGAATCTTTAAAACAACCATCCTATTAGTTACCACAAATTTAAGTCTTACACAGACTATACAATGAATTATAAAGAACAACGATTAAATTTGGGTTTTATAAGTTGAACCATTCAAAATGATTTTATGAATTAACATAGAAAGGCACATTTTGCAAAACAACTATGTCTCTCAAGACTTTTGGTTTTAAACACTATATTTCTGTACTGTAATCCTTCTATATTTTGATATATTAATGTGTTTCAGTACAGACTATCCAAGGAGAGAATACACAAAAAGTTGGATTTGTCTAACCAGAGGATGGAGATCATGTGCTGGCTGATTTAATTTTCAGTCTTTCTGATATTCTGAGAAGAGATTTTTGGTTCTATGACTATGACACTGGAAATGTAGCAAACTTAACCCAAATGTAATTATTACATAAGAGAATTTTATTGTATTATGTTTCTAAGGTCTGGTCTCTTTTTTTCTTCTAAAAAAGTGAGAGTAAACATTTCTACACATGTCTCTAACTTATCAGTACTTACTGAAAAAGATATGGTATTTTTGATTTGCCAAAGTAAAATCCATTTCCTTCATGTATCTCCGTTCCTTTGTTCAATTTTTTTTCTAGAAAGACATAGTCGATATATTGATAGCTGACCTATCAACTTAATTAGTCTTTGCAAGTTGCTTTTGTTTGTGAGTAAAGTCACCACTCGAGAATTAGAGCTATTACTTTAACATTAGCAGAGCATAAAATGTAATCGATAACACATTCCCGAAAGGCTGTGTAATTTCTGTAATGAATAAAGTTAGAGCATAGGCTATTAATGATGGGCAATACAAAGGGTTAATATGTGTCTGATTCATAATGCTTTTGGAAACATAAGGGATATGTAGGATGATGTCATTATGCAGGTGAAGGTGGGTACAAGATAGAACAAGGCCTGTCATTGGATGAGAAGGAAGGATGGGCAGGAGAAGGGTTTTAGAGAGGAGGAGACTGGAGTGAGGGAAGAGGAGGCAGTCAGCAGAACATTGAGGCAGATGTTAAGGTTCTTCTCTGTTCATTTATAGGTTGTTATGAATATTCTTAAGGGATAGAGGTGTACAGGGCTTTGTATGTCTAGGTGGGCAATTATATCTTATTAATTGGATCAGAGGTTATTGTGTTGTGTGTTCTTTCATGTGGCAATTTTATTGAATTCAAGAGAGTGTGTGGTGGCTGGAAACACTGGTACACCACTGAATTGGGATGTGTATGTTTGGCATGTTGACAACCTGCCTTGGGAACTAGACAGGTAGAAAGATTATTGCCAGGCTCAGAGAGTAGCGATCAGCAGTGTGATATGGGATGGAGCAAGGTGGGTAAGAAGCTTGGCTTATTGAGATGAAGATTTCCACGAGATATCTTGGGGCACTACAGTGCCGGGCCTGGTGGGATAAAAGACAGCATTTTTTTTTATAATTTTGCAGCAACAGGGATATGTTGACATGACTACAGTTTGGTAACAGGGGAGCAAATAAACTCACACATAAGGCCCATAGGACAACTCTGAGCCAATATAGGACACGAAGTATGAAGTTTTCTTATATCTAACATGAGTAAGACCTGACCAGAATTATAGCATTGAAATCTTCTAGGAGCCTAACACAAGCTCCTTCCCAACTCATGTACTTGGAGGAATATGCATACTCTCCAATTTTTAACTTCGTGGTTCTTTAACTGCTTCTCTCTGCGGTTACAGTGATACATGAAAACACCATTATATTGAGAAGACCAGAATACCTTTATTCTCTCATTATAAAATTAAAAGTAAATTATACTTTTTCACTTATTTTTGATAACACAACAGGTAGCACAATAATACATGAGAAGAAGATGTGTTTCTTGGTTTCTACAGAAATATGTGGTGCTAAGTTCAGACTCTTCAGAGCATTTAATTTAAAAAATAAAATGATTCATTTATTTCAGTAAATGAAATAATCATTCTTATTTTAATATTTATGATTGCTTTTTGAAAGCATTTAAAGCATTTTTAAAATGCTCTTTTTGTGTGTGTACCTAGATACTGGTTTTTATTTAACCTCTGCATGTATTTTGAAAATGAAAGAAAGTGAAAAATCATGGACTGCAATGGTCTTCGACACTCCTCTCTGATAGAAACCTAAATGATGAATCACTTTCAAAGATACATATTCTAGGACTTGCAGTACAAATGGAAATGTACTCTAAAAACTTATTCTTGGAAATACAGTCTTTCATTAAAAATAAAATTACTCAAAGAATATTCTTATCTCATAGTATGAGAAATTTGGAATTCTAAGGAGAATATCCGTACAATAAAGTAATTATCTATTATTAGCAGCTTTGAAGAGAAATTTTCTTTCACTTAATGAAAAAATATTATTTCGGTTAAGGTATCATAGTTTAACTAAGTTTAATCTTTACTTTCATGATAATTTACCTTCGATTTTTTTATCATAGTCTAGATGAAAGAAAGCCTGTGTAAAACATTTATTAATGACTTTCTGCTATCTTACAACTTCATGATGCTACTTACCATGGGACCAAAGTCTGGTTCTCAGTATTTCAGAATGTGGACGCTACTTTTTTAATTTGTGGAGAAATGTTTTTTCCTGTTAATACATCCATCAAGTCAAACATAGATGACTTTAAAAGTTAGAATGCACTTTTATAATTGTACTTGGGGATATCCAATTTATCATTTTACATAATAAAATCCTTGTGTTTTCTTGCATATTTTCATTGCATTGTAATAACTTTCCTGATATATTTGCCTTAGTTTTTAATGAGTGCTCTCCCTATTGCTAGCATTTCTCTATATGAATTGCTCAAATTCATTCAGCTATATTCAAGAAATATTACAGCTTCACATTGT
Source organism: Rattus rattus (assembly GCF_011064425.1). Taxonomy (NCBI): domain Eukaryota; kingdom Metazoa; phylum Chordata; class Mammalia; order Rodentia; family Muridae; genus Rattus; species Rattus rattus. Next base: position 72,388,936 of record NC_046157.1, read on the forward strand.
TTTTATTATTATCTCAATATTAACCATCAACTAGATTCTTCTTTGCTTTCTGCCTTATTGAGCTAATTCATTCGTTTTAGAATTATCCTTTGTGACTATACATGGACTGACCCTGGACTCTAACCTCATAGGTAGCAATGAATAGCCTAGTAAGAGCACCAGTGGAAGGGGAAGCCATTGGTCCTGCTAAGACTGAACCCTCAGTGAACATGATTGTTGGGGAAGGGCAGTAATGGGAGAAGGATGGGGAGGGGAACACCAATATAGATGGGGAGGGGGAGGTTAGGGGGATGTTGGCCCGGAAACCGGGAAAGGGAACAACATTCGAAATGTAAATAAGAAATACTCAAGTTAATAAAGAAAAAAGGGAAAAAAAAGAATTATCCTTTGTGACTCACTACAAAGTTTGACCAATCTTGTTTCTAAATGCCAAATAAAAAATCATGTTTCTATCTACTTTACTTCATGCAATCGCTATATTACACCCTTGACTATATCCTTTTAAATTAGCAAACCATATATCTGTATGTAATTATTGTTGCCTGCTCCATAGTTGCATGCAAGATGTTTCCTACTTAGTATATTTTAATAAACTAGTAATTAATTGCATCTGCTAAAATTACACAAAAGGAGAGGTAAGTTGAGTATTTATACCAAATTAATGATTTCTAGTTCTATGAAAAACATTATTAGTAGAACTTAAAAGTCTTTTATGAGCAGAGTACATAAAATATTGTATTTTGGCATAATCTTTTATTCTAGGAAAGTATTTGTGATGCATTATAAACGTTTGCCATTTTTATTTTCCTAGCTATATCCACTGTATTATATAGTGCTTGGAACATTAGCATGTGTTCAGAAATGGAACATGAATAAACATCATGTCAAATTCTGGCTTTTTGCCTCTTCTTTCTTTCCTCTTAGCAGACTTTGTGCATGTCTTAACCTTCCGCTGAGTTACATTCAAGAAGTAACAATTAATTAGGTCACAGTTTATGTTACATTGCTTTTATTTTAGTCTCTTTAATGAGATTTGAGAAGCACCCTTGTGTAATTATTCTCACATTTAGAAACCATCTGTTAGAATGGGTCACTTCTGCAGAATGCTAATCTCATTAATTTATGTTGAATCTTTCCAGCTTTGGTATAAGAGTGAAATTTTCCTAGGAGTTTCCAACCTTGGGAGAAGGATCACATTTGTAGCCTTCAGCTCTTTATGATCTATAGACAGAACTAAACCTATGCTGATTCATAAGCACTTTTTTTCAATGACTCCAGTTTCATTAGAAAGAAGCCAAACTGAAGTCACATTTATAAAGCTTCTTTCGTCCAACCCTATGGAGGTCCAGCGTCCATTTAGAAAGGTCATTATTTGAACTTTAATTAATATTCACTAAATTGGAGACTCTTGAGAACTCTGCTCCTCAGAAAATGGCACAGGATGAATTCCTACCTATTGTTATTTTAATTTGAACAAAGGTAAAGTTGAGCTTTATTCTTTCATAAAAGCGTGCTTACAAAGTCTTGTGAAAATATTTGGCAAGCACTTAATAGATGCATTACCTACTTATAATGATGTGACGCTAATAGTTTTGAGGGAAATCTCAAGTTAACTATTTTACATATACGTCAAGGAATATTTACATATAAAGTCTAAATAAACAAGAATATTCATGGATACTAGGGAAGAGGTGATAACCTCTATTTACTTAAACACTATTCCATAAGAAACATGTTACTCACAAAAATGTAAAATTACAGTTATAAGGATCAATACCACACTGGAGAGAGATCACCAAGTGTTAGTGTGGAAGGAACCTAAAAGACCATATCCATCGCTTCCCTTGCCACTGAAGGAAGAAAGAAAACTTTTATGACCTGTATCTGAACAAACAGCTAATTAGTACAATAAATCATAGCAAGCCTTTTTATAAAGTGTTTTGACTTAAACGTTTTAAGACTTGTGAATAGTTACCACTGCTTTCTGGATTTTTGAGTGACTGAGAAAATAGAGCCTGCTGCTGAATCAGGCTGCAATTGAAGTAACTATGGTTCAACATTTAAAGTCAAATATTTTTATGATATCTAGAATTGTTCCTGCTCTTGATACTCTCATTGACATGAAGTGATGAACTACTCATCAATACTGTACTGTTGTGTGCGTTAAATCATTTCCCCCTAATAAAGCAAAGCCTGCAAAGCATGAAGAACATATCAAAAGAAGGATATTATATATCCATTTGTGTGTGCGTAGTTGTTTCAAAATAGCTTGGCTACAGAGTTTAAACATTCCCACTGTACAGGATTGTCAACCTAAAATCAAATAGTAACAGACAATGGTTGAATTACATTCTGACTCACAGTTTTTGTTAACTTCAGAGTTCTCTCTCTCTCTCTCTCTCTCTCTCTCTCTCTCTCTTTGTCTGTCTCTCTGTCTCTCTTTATTTCATTTAATCATTTTTTTACAGTCCAGATTTTATTCTTCCCCCTGGTTCACACTCTGACTGTTCCACATCCCATATGACCTCCTCCACATCCTCCACTGCTCACTTCCTCAACCCTTCACCCCCTTACCTACCCAATCCCCCACCCTCCACCCCTTTCTCTATGAGATGTCCCCACCACAACCACTGTTAGATCCATTTGATTAATAATTTGTTAGTTTCACTGTGCCTCTGTTTAGTTTCTGTTTCCATGATCGGTTCATTGATGAGAGTGGGGTGTTGAAGTCTCCCACTATTATCGTGTGAGGTGCTATGTGTGTGTTGAGCTTTAGTAAAGTTTCTTTTATGAATATGAGTGCCCTTGTATTCTGGGCATAGATGTTCAGAATTGAGAGTTCATCCTGGTTGACTTTCCATTGCTGAGTATAAAGTGTCTTTCCTTATCTTTTTTGATAAATTTTGGTTGAAAGTCGACTTTATTCAAATGGCTTGTTTCTTGAGACCATTTGCTTGGAAAATTGTTTTCCAGCCTTTTACTCTGAGGTACTGTCTGTATTTCTCACTGAGATGCATTTCCTGTATGCAGCAAAATGCTGGGTCCTGTTTATGTATCCAGTCTGTTAGTCTATGTCTTTTCATTGGGGAATTGAGTCCACTGATGTTAAGAGATATTAAGGAAATGTTGCTTTCTGCTATTTTTGTTGTTAGAGATTGAATTACGTTTGTGTGGCCATCTTCTTTTGGGCATGTTGAAAGATTACTTTCTTGCTTTTTTTCTAGGGTGTAGTTTCTCTCCTTGTGTTAGAGTTTTCCATTTATTCTCCTTTGTACGTTTGGATTTGTGTGAAGATATTATGTAAATGTGGTTTTGTCATGGACTATCTTGGTTTCTCCATCTATGTTCACTGAGATCGCCATCGTCAATGAGTTTTGTAAGTGTTGTCTTCAGCAGTAGAGCCTTGATAGTTCATGGACAGCAAAGTTTGTGTTTTTGGGATAGCTTTGATAATTTGGGGATTTCAGAGGGGACCCTTTGGCCAACAACTCAATTAGATGTAACTGATTCCCTGTACTGTAAGCTTCATTTGGTGACCAGATAAGGCCACAAGGTCTTCCTTAATATTTGTTTAGATTCCCTTCATATATGTAATATTTTTGGAAGCTTCTGCTGCATTAAGTTTCAACTATTACTCAAATGCCGTTTCTTCCTCTACTCCCTCACAAATCCACTCGTTTTCAATGCCCACCTCTAATGGTATAGATATTCATGGCCCACGGTGTGGCACTATTAGTAAATGTGCCTTTGTTGGAGTAGTTATGTTCTTGTTGGATTAAGTGTGTCACTGGATGAGAGCTTTAAGACCCTCATCCAAGCTTCCTGGAAGTCAGTCTTCTCCTGTTTGCCTTTGAAGTGAGATGAAGAACTCTCAGATCCTCTTGCATCATGACTGCCTGGATGCTGCCATGTTCCTATGTTGGTGATTCTAGATGGATCCTTGGAACCTGGAAGCCTTCCCCAAATAAACCTCCTTTATAAGAGTTGATTTGGTCATGGTATATATTCATAATAGCACAACCCTAAGACACCACCCTCTCCTCAAATTATGGCTTCCTACATATACCCAAAAATATTTATTTCCATTTCCTATGGGATTTATTGCTTTCCTCTGCTTACTTTTTATAGCTATTCTCTGGGATTCAACGGGTTGTAGGTTATCATTGATTTGACAGCTAACACTCACATATAAGCTAATACATATTTATTATTCTGGATGTGAGTTACTTAATGCAGGATAATTTTAGTTTGTTACATCCATTCCCAGAAAATTTTATAATGCCTCCCTTTAAATGGTTAAGTAATACCCCATTGTTTAATGTGCTTTTTTTTTAAATCCACTCATCCTTTCATGGGCATCTAACCTCTTTCCAATTTCTGGTTGTTATAAAGAGTAACTATGCATATCATTCAACAATGTCTCTTTGATAGAATGAAGCATACATTGTGTATATTCAAATGGGTTATTTGAATCATTACATAGATCACTTCTTATATTACTGATGAACTGCCACACTGATTTTTTTTTTTTTTTGGCTGTTTGAGTTTTCACTCTCTCAAGTAATATGATTTTTTTTCTCTTATTCTACATCCTCGCCAGCATGAACTTGATTTTTTTACTAATCTTAGCCATTCTGGCAGGTGTATGATGAAATCTCAAAGTAGTTTTTTACTTTCATTCCCTGATGATTAAGGATGTTGATAACTTATTAGAGTATTTCTCAGACATTTGGGTTTCCTTTATTGAGAAAACTGTTTAGAGTTTCCTTTCTCCAAATGCCGATGTTCTTTGCCTTGTGGAATATTTTGTTTCTTGAGATCCTGTTTATTAATCATAGTTCTAGAGTCCTCTAAATATTCCAGATATCAACATCATTTTAGATGTCTCTTCACCCACTGGATTTGTTCTTTTGCTGTCAATAAAAACTATGTATAATTTCATGGTTTTGGTTTTTTATGTCAATGTCTGAAATGTCTCACTTCATTAGTTTTGGGCACTCCTTATAAGTTTTTAAATCATTTTTTTAACTGGTGAAAGATATAGCTCCACTTGGAGATGAAAATGTTCCTTAGTTATATACTGAAATGACTTTTGCTATAGGCGTTACAGGGCATTTTCATTTTCATACCTCCAACTCTTCTTGTGTCTTTACCCACACTATCTCTCAAACTCATACTACCTCTCCTTATTAAATTAAACACACACACACACTGTGAGTTAAGTGATATTCATATGTATGTATGTTTAAGGCTGACTACTTGGGAGTTGACTAACCTAACAAGGGGCTCATCCATGGAGAATACTGATTTTCCCTCTCTCAGCATCAATTGATTGTCGATAGCTATTCACCTAGTGATGAGGATTGAAAATCAGAAACAGTGTAAGAGCCAAAGGAATTGGGCATTTGCCGTTGGATATGGCCTTGCTTCACCATGAAATCTCAACATTTTTTTCTAAACAAAACTGCTAATTGACACCACCAGTTGACAAGTCAACATGGTGGGAAAATCTTTTGATGTCCACAGAATCATTGTAAAAAATGTCACTAGGACATATTAGTTTTAGGTGCTTTGTTCCTTTGTTCTGCATATTAATGTCTGTGATTGTTTTTGTGTTAGTACCATGTGGTTTTTTTTTACATTCGTTTTGAAATGAGGGATATGATTATTCCTGCATTAGAAAATGAAAGCCTTTAAAAAATTACTTTATTTAATTAAATTTGTTCTTTTTTTGTACAAATAAAAAAATCTAATAGAGAACAATAGAACACATACAAGTCTAATTTTTTAGTTTATTCGATGTGGTTTATTTTCTTTTTTTCCTTTTTTTTTTTTTTTTTTTGGAGCTGAGGACCGAATAGTGCTCTACCACTGAGCTAAATCCCTAACCCCTATTTTCTTCTTAAAAACTTTTGAGGCATAATTTCATGTATATTATTAATCATTTCATTCATTTATATCTCAAATGATATCTTATTTCTCCATCACACCTCCACAAACCCCAAATCCCCCATCTACCCTCTCCTTCCTCCGCTTTGCCTCTATGAGGGTGCTTACCCATCCATCCTCCCTCTCCCGCTCCATTGCTCCAGCATCCCCCTATGCTGGGGTATCAAATTTCCACAGGACCAAGGGCCTCCCTTCCCATTGATGTCAGACAAGGCCATCCTCTACTGAGTCCTGAATCCCTTCCTGTACACTCGTTTGGTGGTCTAGTCCCTGGGAGAACTGGGTGGTCCTGCTAGCCGTTCTTCCTATGGGATTCAATCCATTTTGGCAATTCCAACACTTTTTAGCAGATTATTTTAATTGTACTTATTAACAATTCATAAATACTCTAGATACTAGTTAACAATAGAATTAATACTGTACCTGCATTTAGAGCGCTAGATCTGGGTTTGTGTCTTTTCTCTACCACTTAACAGCTATACATTTCAGCACAAGTTGTGCCTGAGACTGAAAATATGGAAGGATTAGAAGGAGCTGAAGGGGATGGCAACTCCATAGGAAGAGCAACAGTATCAACTAACCTGGACTTCTCTGAGCTCACAGAGACTAAGCCACCAACCAAGTAGTACTCATGGACTGGTACCTGCCCCCCTGACACATATTTAGCAGAGGACTGCCTAGTGTAGCCTCAGCAGGAGAAAACGTGAGGATGTACTTAATCCTATGAAGACTAGATGTCCCAGGAAAGGGGGCTGATGGGGTGGGGGAGGGTGGGTGGGGGATGAGGTGGGGGTGCACCCTCTCAGAGGCAAAGAGGAGAGGGGATGGGATGAAGAATTCTGGGATGGGGGACTAGGAAGTGGGCCAACATTTAGATAAAGAAGCGTTCTAGTGTACGCTTAGTCTTCCCGTTAATTGTACCCAAAAGACATTGCTTCTACTGTATGGCACTCTTGTCCCTGCCTCGGGAGGAAAACATTATGTGGCATTTACATACCTTTTTCCATATTCACATTTTGAAAAAAAATAGCCCAAAATAAAGAAGATAGTGTGTGGAAGTAAAATAGATAAAAAGTACAGACAAATGGAGGAGGTCTCCTTAAAACTTTGATATCTGAATCTGTTCGAGAAAATCTTTTAGCATTTTCGTGAGAATTTGGAAGCAAATTAGCATTACCATTTCATATGTTAATTTTTAAATATTTATGTAATGAAGATTGTGTATAGAAAATAACTATTCTGGGTTTGTTAGTATAAGTCTACAAAAAATTGTTTAGTCAAAATGTGTGGAAAGCCGCAATAACATTCGCCATCACAAGATGGCGCTGGCTTCCGCTGCGCCCCATGTGGAAAGCCGGGATAGCATTCGCCATTACAAGATGGCGCTGGCTTCCGCTGCGCCAGCCAGACTTCCTTTCAGGAAACTAGCTGTGTGCGCATGTGCAAGAGTGTGTTCGCGCCAAGTCTTTGCCCACCCCGGGTCGTGCCAGTGAAATCATGGGTAAGCGACCAATCAGGCGTGGACGCGCTGTGCTAGGGTTTTATAAGCAGTGCCTTTCTGGGCCCGGTCTCTCCTCTTCAAGATGTAATAAACGCTTTGCTGCAGAAGGATCCTGGTGTCCGCGTGTGTTCTTGCTGGCGAGACGATAGCACTGGACAAAAATGAATGGCTAATATAACATATTAGAAATAGTAATTTGCTTCATATAAAAGGGATCTATAAAGGTCAAGTGTAGGTCAAGTACGGGTCATACAGACTTTGATTTTCATCATACCAATGTTTAGATTTTCACATGAAATAATGAATTCAATCAAGACTTGGTAGCATTTGATAATCATTCTTGTCATTGTCCATAGTAGGCAGATGCAGGAGGACTATGAATTCCAGCTAATATGTATTGTATAGCAAGACGTTGCTTCAGAAGGAAAGAACAAAATAAAGGAAAGGAAAATCTGACTATAATGACTTTTCCTTGTAATCTGAGATTTCAGAAGACTGAGAGGAGAGGCTGGAGAGTTCAAGAAAGTAAAGGGTATAGAACCCAATATAAAAGCAAGACCTTGGTTTTAAATGCAATAATAATAATGAAAGCTTTCAGTGGTGTTCTATGTCTCCTATATAGAATAGCTGGAAATGTAGGTGTTCTTACCTGCTCTTTCAAAGGTATTTTGGGAAATGTAATCATATTGATGGGCCCATGAGAGTGTAGAGCTGTTATCATTTTGCCTGCCACCTACTGTCCTGACCACCTAATAATATTTGAGACCATATTACCAGACTCCCACAGGAAAAAAATCTATTTAATTAATAAAAAAAAGATTACCACCAAGTTTCATGGTTTCTTTTATTTTTCCAATTCTCTACGTGATTTTTATGTCTTTCATGAGCCATAACATGTGACAAAACAGAAAGGTCTAAGTTTGGGAGGTAGAGTGTAAAGTTTCCCATGAACTGATTTTAGTTGTAAAAATGTGCCTCAGTGTTTGAAGATATTTTGGCTTGTTAGAACTGTAATTTGAGATAAGATTAATTATAGAATGCCCTATAATAAAAATATAGTCTTTTATAATAAACAATTACATATCCAAACACTAATAGAAACAAAGTTGTAAAGCTTCACTGTAAAGTTCTTTACAGTTGAAGATATCTAATTTGTTATGTAGTAATTAATTTTTGTGTTTAATGATGAAAATATATATAATCATTCTCATATTTTTATTATCTTAACTGACAGTCTTAAGGAGTTTTCTTAATGAAAATAGTACCTACAATTTCTCTCTACCTGGAATAGGGTGAAAAAAATATAAGAAAAGAGACCATCATACCTCTAATGACTAAGGTTTTTCACTTCTTCAATTTCTGCAGATCTTAGTAGCTAAGAATCACTCGGGAAGGGGTGCACAGGGCACTAAATCTTAATAGATTTTTAATAATTTAGAATGAACTTTAAAACCACCCTGAATTCTCAGTATTCCTGACAGTCTTCTTACAATTTCTGTCTCTTCAGATGCTTTACGATGTGCTTTGTGTGTGTTGGCATTCTAATCATTAAATGTATTTCAGTTTATCATATTTTAACACAGGGCTTTAAAATCATTTAAATATATTCTATTCATCTTATATTTAGGTAATAAGTAAAGGAAAAGCTATTATTATTGGCAGATTGATTCAACAGAATTATATTTCAAAGCAATATGTTTGATCAATGGACCAGGATGTCTCAGCTGCTGCTTAGGCTCTACGGAGCATGTAGCTTCAAGTTCTATGTTTTGAGAAGGTAAGGCTTCAGAGTGTTAATCTACTTAGACAATGATCTAATTGTTATTTCTTCATTCGAGGCAATAAGCCTTCATATGTATCTGACAGTCCATCTGTTAAACTGCTTGAAATTTCACATAAAACAAACCGAGTGAAATCAATCACCATCCCACAGCATGTTCTCTGAATTTCGGGGATTCCCAGGAGGCTACAAAAGTGAGTGTGATCACAGCTTAAAATTGCAATTCAATTTCAAGATGGGAGGAGATTGGAAATATGAATTATTACTAAATAACTGGGACGATTTGTGTGTTAATTTCTAACTCTAACCAGTACCTTAGACTTCTGAAAATTTGAAGGCGTTTTAGCAGTTTTAATAGCTGCTACTCATGCCTTCTCCAGATCCCACTATCAGGGACCAACTCACCTTTAACAGATGTAAATGCTTCCTACTAAGTCACCACTTCCCTCTAAAGAGCATAACCATGAAGTTTGAAGAAAAGGCTGCTCTGTTAGGGGACCTCCATTAGGAATCCTATATCTCATGGCCACAGGGGACTAGAACAGGGACCTAAGAACATGGCTGCCTACAGTTTGTTGTTTGGTATTATCTGGTGTGATCGATGCTGAGAACAGGTTTATCTACTCTTCCGCATACGTTCTTATTCTCCCTCACACATTTTCTCCATTATTTATCTAACTTTCCATGTCCCCTCTGAGAGCTTTGCTTCAATTATCTTTGATAGAAATCAATGTCTTAGGCTATATTCATGAGAATTTGCTCTAAGATTTCAAAATGTCTACAATAATAAGCATGGGAATTAGTACTTATTTATATTGTTGTTCACAGTTTTCAAAAAAAACCAATTAAATAATTATTATTTACTGGTAATTTTCTCTGTACAATGGAGTAATAAATTTATATTATCAAAAATTATAGCTCCTAAATTTTATGTGCTAGCATAGATTTCTTTAATTCTATTTCCTTCTTCTCTCTACCTTTTTCCACTTCCCTCTCTCTCTTTCTAATCTTGTTTGGATACAGGATGTCTGTGTTGGCTTGATATGTAAACTAGACATTGTCTAGAATCACTTGAGGAATTCTGAATTAAGAGTGTGTCCACATGAAGTTGGCTGTTACCCCATCTTTGTGAAATCTTTTGATTGATGATGATGTGTGAGCCACAGAGGCCCACTGAGGTCTAGACAGTGTAAGAAAATTACTCATACATAAGCAAGAGAGCAAACCAACATGCCACATTCGTCCATGGTTCCTGTCTCTAGGTTTCTACTTTGTGTTCCTGCCTTGACTTGTCTAAATGATGGAAGTTGAACTGGCACAGTTCTTTCTTTGCAATAAAACACTATGACCTAAAGGAAACTTGGGAGTGGATTGTTTATTTATTTCTTGAGTTTCTAAGTTACTCTCCCTAACAGTTTTCCAAATGGTGAAGTATGTGATTGTTGTCTATTTTGCCTAGTCACCCTATTAGCTTGGTGCAAAAGCTGAAGTGTGAAACACACTGAGTGGAGCATAATTTATTTGCATTTCTTGACTTCAGGAATTTGGGACAAAAGAGCACCAAGTTGATAGATGCTAAGTTAGAAGAATAAGAAAACAGTAAGACTTTATAACAAAGCTATCAGGCTAAAGAAGAGGTAAATAGGAGGGAGGTAAAGATGAGGAGGACATTGTATCTGTTCTTACAAGCTACATTTTGGTAACATATTGCCCATAAAAGTGATACATTTTGTCTTCTATTTCATATAGTTCCCTCAGGAAGGTGTGTGTGTGTGTGTGTGTGTGTGTGTGTGTGTGTGTGTGTGTGTCTGTGTGTGTCTGTGTGTCTGTGTGTATTTCTGGGGCAGGAGAAGCAGTAAGAAATGAGGCAGATATGTTTGATCAATCAGGAGTGTTCTCAATTCAAAGGCAAAAGAAATAATCTGGGATTTAGTTAGTGATTTGAAATTTTCAAGCAGAGCAGAAGTTCTAGACAAATTTGAATTAAATCTATTTCTATAATTTGTGAAATATATTTCCCTAGTCAGTTACCACCTTTATGACTAATCCTTAATAACCTCTCTTGAACTGTTGTGTAGAATATACAGCTGGGTGGATGACTGCCAGGATTCCAAGCAAAAGAGGAGCAACTGTGCATAATAAACTGAGAACCAGGACCAGAGGTATGGGGCAGGTAGGGGTTGATAAGAGGCATATCTTTGGAGGAGGAAACCAGATAACAGACTACAGATTGCTACAACATGGCTTCTCTCTGACTGATTCCCAAATCTTCAATGTCCCTCCAACATCTTCAAAGTGATTGAATTTCTTGTTGTGAGGCAGCTGTTTCAAAACTAGGCTGACACAGGGATGGAGCTGAGACAGCAGCAAGGATAACACAAAGAGGAAAACTCCAGCAGACCTAAGATTATTTGAGACTTAAGGACCGCTCAATGAATTGAGTTTATTAGTTCTTTTTTCAGAGTATTTTTTACTACTCAGTCCCCTGCAAGTACTAGAAAGGGATAACACTTTATGGCTCTATTGTTAACATTAAAGAAATAGATTTTCTTTTTACAAATAGGTGCTTAGTGTGGATATAGCAAGTTCTAAACTCTCTGGATCAGTTTCACACTGTGCCCAGCACTCCATCAGTCTCTCCTTTCCTTCCCTGTAGATCAAGCAGAGAGGCGATCTACAAAACAGTGGGAGGGATGGTCCCCATTTCCTTTCTTTAAAACTGAATTGTCTATTGCATGAAAGTTCCATGGCAGAGAAGCAACCACAGATTCCTCTATGAAGAACATTCTTAGAAAGTAATTGGGCAGAGAAGGCAAGGTCTTTTCATAGTAAATACCTTTGTATATATGGTATCCGTATATATGGTATCCGTAGAATTTTGCATCTTTTTACTTTATTACTCACTCCTTTCTTCAGTTTCACCACCCAAATCCCTGCAAGACAAGGCAGAAATTGTCTCATTGATTCTATTGTTAATAAGAAAGGATGGAAGCTCGCTACTTCAGAGTATTCATGTGATACTTCTTTAGCCACATGAAACATAGTAGATATGATAGTTTCAATAATTTTACAGTCTATTATTCCAAGGAAAACAAGTAATGTGAGGAGAGCAGAAGTTTAATGCAGGCCTATGTCAAAAATCTATAAAAATTTAACATGGAAGTTATAGAACAAAGTAATATGAGAAATCTATTTAGTATTTTAGTTATGATTTTTGTAATGGCACATGAGTAAATTTAGCCAATTTTAAGACAGATTATAATGTATTTTACATAATCTTATATAACTATTGTGCACATAATAAATATTGATTTTGAGAGACAAAGACTTTTGAAGTGAACAAAACTTTTGAAAGTGCTTGATAAGTGAAATCATACAGTAGGAAAAACTATCTGACCTTTTAAAACCAGCAGGTATAGTAAATACGCATAAATTCTGGTAGTGTTTATGTTGATTTTCTCAGTGAAATCTAATATCACAATCACATCACCAAGTAATGAGATTCAAGAAAGCGTTATTGTTCAAACAGGATCTCAGTGGGATCAGAATAAATGTTAGAGAGTGTAACTATTGTTTTCCAATAATAGCAAGAATGTAACAAATAAACGTGGCAGGGGGATAAAGTGATATTCTTTATAAATGTTTTAATTTAAAATATTAAAAGGCTTCCCTGTTACTTGAATATGACATATCGCACTTTGAAAATCTCAGTGGTGGCTTGAACCTGCATGCAAAAGGAAAGGGATCATTTATGAGCACAGGAGGAGCTCAGAAGGCAGGCTGAGACTTTAGACACTCTAACTTCTTTTTATAGGAAGATGCCAATTTCATGTTCTACCCTTTACAGAGACCATTTAAGTGGGGGTTCTCGTTATACACAAAGGCAAAGTTATTGTCAGAGGAATGAACAAAATCTAGTTTCATTACCATGTTATTGGAGGTATAAAGCAAAATAAAGTGTGTAGACATATGTTATGTCTTCTTTTATATGCATGCTACCCTGTAGGAGTGGGTAACTTAATGTATGAACTCAGTATATATTTTTCTATTGAACTTTCCTATTCATTGTATAGTAATCAAAATGCAAGAATTAAATGGTAATAATGGATTCTCCAAATTAATAATTATGAAGACTTAGGATTAATGTATCATGTGCTGGCACACAAATATCTTAGTAATTACAGTTTTGCACTTGTTATTGTCTTTTTCATATGTTCTGCAACTTCAAACATGCAGTTCAGTATTTCCTAAAGGTAGAAGAAAATATTTTAAAGGCATTCTTAAAAGCCCAATGAAGAAACAAATGAAGTGAAATAACATAGTTAACTCTGTTCCCTGAGTTGTTTTCTTTGGACATTTTATTTTTCATATATACGTGCGTGTGCGTGTGTGCATGTGTGTGTGTGTGTGTGTGTGTTTGTGTGTATCCATTATACATATATGTATAATAAACGGCTTGAATGTCTATGGCAAACAAAACTATTTAAAATATTTATCGTGTAAGTTACCTGCAATTCATTTTCCATGCTTAAATACACATTTAATGTAAATACATAAAACATTTTTAAACAGCAGTAGTACATTTTCTATTGTTGATGAGATTTTTGCTATGAATATTTTGTAAGAGGGTCGTTTTTGTATTATCTTAAATTTTTATATAATTAATACAATTTATCTGTATCATTTCATCAGTGATCAAGTGGATTTAACAAGAAAGCACTCACATTCACAGTTGCCTTAGTGGCAATATCTTCCTAACAACATCAACAACAACAACAACAATAGCAACACACATATACACACACAGATACACACACAGATACACACACAGACACACACACAAATACACACACACACAAGCACACACGCACACGCATACACATACACACACATACACATACACACACCCACACGCGCGCGCGCGCACACACACACACACACACACACACACACACTAGTAAACATGCATGCACCTAATACATGCAAGCACACACACAGGCAGGTATGTGCTACTGCATGTAATCAGAGGTTGACAATATGTTCTCCCTCTTCTTTTGATGAAACTCTTGGCTATACAATGCAATTTATTGTTCATGATGATGGGAAGACAGAAATCATGCAATGTGGCCTGAAAAGAGCTATAGAAATGATGGATTTATGGAAAGAAAAAGAAAATTGTTTATTTTATTTCATACAAAAGATACGGTAAAGTTACTAAGAAATATATAGAGAAAATCACAATGTCACTCTTATGTCCCTGTCTTGTGTAGATCACTAACATAGTTTCTCTCCATTAGTGTTCTCAAATGCTTTGTGTCTACTAACTAGTACTGTGTTCTCTATTTTTTCCACCAATCTACTGATGTTTTTTGGCCCACTATCAAATATTTACTTGTGTTTATGGCTTTGTGTGAATGCTGAAAATGTAAATTCACACTCAGTGATAATATCAAGTACTTGATCTGAGATTCCTTTAATACTCTAATTCTTCTCACTGAACGGCTTTCACACTTAAGGTAAAGGTAGCCACTTTACAATCCTTCAAATACTGGTTTTCAAAGGACATCAATATTATTGAGGAAAACCAAATGAGCATAATCCTTATGTCTTCGTGGTTTGTTTTTTGATATTTTTTATTTACATTTCACATGTTATTCCCTTTCCCGTTTTCCGGGCCATGAGCCCCCTAGCCCATCCTGCTCCCCTTCTTCTGTAAGGGTGTTCCCCCTCCCATACCACCACCCCTTCCAGCCCTGCTGACATTCCCCTGAACTGGAGGTCCAGCCTTGGCAGGACAAGAGCTTCTCCTCCCATTGGTGCCAAACAAGGCCATCCTATGCTACATATGCAGCTGGAGCCTTGGCTCTGTCTGTGTGTATGCTTTGGGTGGTGGTTTAGTCCCGGGAGCTCTGGTTGATTGGTATGGTTGTTCTTATGGGTTGCAAACCCATTCAGCTACTTCAATCCTTTCTCTAATTCCTCCAATGGGAGCCTCTTCTCAGTTCAATAGTTTGCTGCTAGCATTCGCCTCGCTTATCAGCTCCTGTCAGCATGAACTTCTTGGCTTCATCAATATGTGCTAGTTTTGGTGACTGTAAATGTATGGTATATATATATGTGTGTGTGTGTGTGTGTGTGTGTGTGTGTGTGTGTGTGTGTGTGTATACTCATGTGGGACAAGCTCTGAGTATTCAAACTTTGTCTCTATATCCCCTCCTATGCATATTTTTTATTTCCCCTACTGAGAAGGAATGAAGCATCCCTCACTTTGGTCATCCTTCTTCTTGAACTTCAGGTGGTTTGTGGATTGTACCTTGGGTAATTTGATATTTGGGGCTAATACCCACTTATCAGTGAGTGGAACCCATGTGTCTTTTTTTTTTTGGATTGGGTTACCTCACTTGGGATGATATTTTCTAGTTCAATCCATTTGCCTATAAATTTCATGAAGTCATTGTTTTTGATAGCTGAGTAGTACTCCATTGTGTAGGTGTGCCCCATTTTCTGTATCCACTCCTCTATTAAAGGGCATCTGGGTTCTTTCCAGCTTCTGGCTATTATAAATTAGGTTGCTATGAAATAGTGGAGCATGTGTCCTTATTGTATGTTAGAGCATCATTTGAGTATATGCCCAGGAGAGGTATAACTGGGTCCTCAGGTAGTGAAATGGCCAATTTTCTGAGGAACCTCCAGACTGATTTCCAGAGAAGTTGTACCAGTCTGCAATCCCACCAACAATAGAGGAGTGTTCCTCTTTCTCTACATCCTCTCCAGCATCTGCTGTCATCTGAGGTTTTTATCTTAGCCATTCTGACTGGTGTGAGATGGAATCTCAGGGTTCTTTTGATTTGCATTTCCCTGACAACTAAGGATGTTAAACATTTCTTTAGGTGATTCTCAGCCATTCGGCATTCCTCAGCTGAGAATTCTTTGTTTAGCTCTGAACCCCATTTTTAATAGGGCTATTTGGCTCTCTGGAGTCTAACTTCTTGAGTTCTTTGTGTATTTTGGATATTAGCCCTCTATCTGTTGTAGGATTGGTAAAGATCTTTTCCCAATCTGTCAGTTGCTGTTTTGTCCTAACAACAGTGTCCTTTTCCTTAGAGAAGCTTTGCAGTTTTATGAGGTCCCATTTGTCAATTCTTGATCTGAAAACATAAGTCATTGGTGTTATGTTCAAAAAATTTCCCCAGTGCTCATGTGTTTGAGGTTCTTCCTTAATTTTTCTTCTATTAGTTTGAGTGTATCTGGCTTTATGTGGAAGTCATTGATCCACTTGGACTACAGCTTTTTACAAAGTGATGAGAATGGGACAATTTGCATTCTTCAATATTCTGACCTCCAGTTGAAACAGCACCATTTGTTGAAAATGCTATCTTTTATCCACTGGATGGTTTTATCTCCTTTGTCAAAGATCAAGTGACCATAGGTGTGTGGGTTCATTTCTGGGTCTTCAATTCTATTCCAATGATCTACCTGTCTGTCTGTACCAATAACATACAGTTTTTAACACTATTGCTCTGTAATATTGCTTGAGGTCAGGAATGGTGATTTCCCCCAGAAGTTCTTTTATTTTAGAGAATAGTTTTCGCTGTCACGTGTTTTTTGTTATTCCAAATGAATTTGCGAATTGCTCTTTCTAACTCTGTGAAGAATTGAGTTCGAAGTTTAATGAGATTGCATTTAATTTGTAGATTGCTTTTGGCAAAATGGCCATTTTTACTATATTAATCCTGCTAATCCGTGAGTATAGGAGGTATTTACATCTTCTGATATCTAAGTATTTTGGATTTACAAAGACAAAACTTTATGTAAGAAAAGTAGAAAAACTTTGTATACATGACTAGTAAAATTCTTACAAAAATATTAATGGTAAATTTCAGAGGTTGAATGAATATATGGTAGACTAATAGTTACCAGATCAGTTTTGATGAAAATCTTACTAGTGCTACATTTTGAATAACTAGAATTGTTATTTATGACTGGAAAATAAAAAATCAGATATTTTGACCTAGCTTTCACTTTTACACTGAAATGATATTAGGAGAATTGGGAAAAATGAAAATCCTAAATGGAGTGAATTTATGAAACCCATAGATTTTAGTAAATGGTAATCAAATTAATCACATTTCATTTCTTTTTTATGCAATCATTAGAAGTAAAATTTGTGAACTGAGTAGATGCCTCAATGATTAAAGTGCTTCACAGACAAGTGTGAGGTCTAGCATTGAAATCCCTGAAATCACTATAAATGCTATCATCCCATCTCATGGGAGGCAAAGGGATAAGCTTGCTAGGCAGGGTAGCTGAAAAGGCAAGGTCATATATACAACATGATAGACGAAGACACTTAATTTTAGCTTCAGACACAGGGGAGTGAGGAGGAGAGGAATTTGGTTAGAGGTGACAACTTTATCATACTTACGATTTTGGAGCCTGATG
The DNA here is from genome assembly GCF_011064425.1 of Rattus rattus. Lineage (NCBI taxonomy): Eukaryota > Metazoa > Chordata > Mammalia > Rodentia > Muridae > Rattus > Rattus rattus. Next base: position 72,406,608 of record NC_046157.1, read on the forward strand.
GTCACTCAATATAGAAACCACAACAGTGGGAATGAGGATGTTTCCAGGACAGGCAGAAAGAAGATGTAAGAAACAGATATGGGAGGAATGCAGTTCAGTATCTTACCAGAAACAAGTTATTTTCTAAGTGTCTTTTAAGGGCAAGCAAGAGAAATCACGACCAGTCCCAGGAAGTTAAACAGTAGCCATCAATGCTTATGTGACAAGTTCATAGTACACAGTATTACTTTTGACTGAGGCCATTTCTTTCAGGCTTGGAAAGTCCCTCAAGGATGTATGTATAAGCAGAGGACCTTAGCAGGATATAATACATGTCTGAACTAATAACAAAGACAGATAGATGTCAGCAGACTCATTGATGATTAATCACAAACAAGAAGTTAGTTTTACTATGGATATACTCCCCACATAATACTATAAAAGTGAATCTGTGCTTTAACATCAATGGGAATCATCATCTGAAATAGAAAATATTTTGAAGCTTCAAGTTTGGAATCATAGTACTTTTTTTCGCATTCCATAGAGTTGGTCTTATGACAGTTTATCCTTTAAGCCTACTCACATTTTTAATCTCTTCATATCATGACTATGGGCCAAGTTTTTTGTTTTAATTTTTATATTTCTCTCTCACAGGGCAAAGCATCACGTGGCAGGGATATACCCTAATTTGCACAGAGGGATCATGTGTTGTGTCTGATGGGATTTCTATTTGTATGCATGTATGATAGAACACATTTCTCAAATAAGGAAAATAGTGTCACAAAATGTGTTGTATGCAATTTTTTATATCATCCTCTTTCAGAATTAAGGTACTTAAATTTATAATGGTAATGCAAAACTCCTAAGCGTATTATGTCATGTACACAGTATTTCTTCTTCATTCTTATATTGACAAAATTTACCAAACACATTTCTCTCCGAAACCAAGTTAGTAACCCAATTTTACTTAACAAGTGACTTTTTGTCTTTAAATCTATTTATAAATTAATAACAATGTGATTTACTTTTTGTGTAAGTGATTAAATTATTTTATCATTCAATTGTTTGGAGTTATCAACAATTCAACATCAAAAATACTAGTTCCAATTATTTTGATCATCATGGATAAAATTTTTATTGAAGTTTTGAGTTGTGAGGTTCCATGATTTTATTTTTTCACGATTAGATTCAGATTACCACATATGTTTTTCAATAATGAAATAAATGTAGAAATACAGTGCTGGGAATGGAGCTCAGTGGGAGAACCCAGGTCTAACATTCTCGGGGTCCTTGTTGATTTCTCGCACTAAAAGAATGTCAAAGGAAAGCATGTACAAACATTACAGCTTTTACTGTTAAGCTAAGCTCCCATAAATTAATCTGTTTGAATATGTGGACATGTTTGTTTGATGTGCAAATAAATATTATTTCATTTTAATTTTAAGGTGACTCCAGACTGTGCAATAGATTCTACAAAGGTTTTACACATACTACAAAGGCATTATAATAGGAGAAAATAATAATAGTTTAAGATTCACATTTTATTTGTTGATGAGTAAAGTCATTTTCAAAAGATGTCAATAGGGATAAATTAAATAATCTATATCCTCATACACAATATTGTAAATGTACTTGGTGTGCAGTCTACAGCTTTTAATAAAAGGTCACGTATTGGCCTGAATTTCTCTGTAACAGCATAAAAGTATTAGAAAGGGATATTATTTTTGGAATTACAGCAATGTATCATTGGGGAAAAAACTGTTAGTATGAGGAATCTCATTTGCAGGGCTTTTTTTTTTCTTTTCTCTGTTTTTAGGCCAGTGTTTATAAGATTATCCTGCCAAAATCTTTAAGAAAGAAGCAATTGGCTATTTATCTCCACAATAAGGATAAAGCATTCCGTAGAATGAACGATAGTAGGCAGGGAGGTAAATGGGTTGTCAAACTTTGTCAGGCTATCACTGAGGGTTTCCCACACGAAAATGACAGGGAGGATGGTGATGGCCTTAGACTCAAGTGATAACGGAGCAAAAATAGAAATGGCTAATCATCTCCGAGTACTGAACTTGACGCATGCCTCAGTGTGAGAAGGTGAGCTGCCTCACCGGGCCCAAGGTTTGTATTGTTAAACCTTCAGAATGCTGAAGAGGCCGTGTTTGTAAGTTGCGTTAGAGGAAGGTGATTATTTTCTCCAAAAGAATATTAATGTAGTCTTCTTCAACTTATGCTTCAGAAAAGCAGGCTGGATGGTGGCAGCTTCCCACATGGCCCTCAAGTGGAGGGCAACCAGGTCAGGCATTTAAACAGAAAGTGCATTTGCTTTTGTCAGAAGAGTTAAGATGGTAAAAATCCTGAAAAATAGCTAACACCTGGCTACAAAACAAAGATGTATGGAATAAGCCACCAGCAAGTTTTTCTAGTAGTACATTTTCAAATTTGTTATGGAACAAGTAATTTAGAAAGTTTGCTTAAAGTGGAATGAACTTAAAATCAACACTATAAAGAAACATTAGAATAGGCCTCATGAACTGAACACTGGTGAGTACTGCTGATGCTGTGGTGTTCAGAAGGAATATTTTTATGGGAAACAAGTGTGTGTGTGCATGTGTGTGTGTGTGTGTGTGTGTGTTTGTGTGTGTGTGTGTGTGTGCATGTGTGTGTGTATTCTGTCTAAATTATTTTATTTTTGTGGTGACCTTTTGGCTTTAAGAAACTCCTACATTTTTATGAATACATTTAACATTAGAATGTAAATGTGATGTAAGACCCTCAGACCTCCTATTTGTTAAGGTCATTCACAAAATGAGAGTGGAGAAAATGGTAGCTCATTGCCAATATGCCTGCACATCAGTATTTATTGTCACCTATATCCAGGGATGGACTCAATTGTATTATTGCTCCAAACATACTGAATTACAAACAAACCTATAGTGATAAAACTAAAAGGCATATGGTCAATGTTAAAATTAATTAAAAGTAAAATATTAAAAAATGTAAAATACCTTAATTGAGCAAGATATTTATGTTATCTGTTTTACAAAAAATGTTAGGTAGCCTAATATGACTTTATTAAAGATGAATAAAGCCTCGTTCAAAGCATGAAGCTAGTGAATTTATTCAATTTCTTACCTAGGCTCTTGACTGTGCTTCGTTTGTAAAATATGTGGTGTAGAAAATATTATAAGAACCTCTCAAGCTGATGCGTCTCACTGCACATCTAGTGTGTAGACTGATCCAGCCAGGAAAGGACATGAGGAGCTAGGGTTGAAGTGTAGCATATCGTAGATGCCAGAGCCTGACAGTCAATGCGAAAAGCAGAATTCGTGGAGTGAGGATTGGAAAGGAGAGTCAATGAGATTAAAGTTTTGGAGGACTAATGGCAACTACTCCATGCCGAGTATATTCTCTGTTTCTTTTCAGAAATTCCAGAAAGATAAACAACAACTACAAATGATTACATGGAAGTTTATGGTACACAGTATCTATGTTTGACCACGGCCATTTTCTTTAAGCTTTGACAGTCTGTCAATGTCATATGCATAAGGGGAGGAATTTGGAAGGACATAATGCACATCTTAACTAAAAACATATCGGTGACTGCAGACTCATTTATGACTAATCACAAGCACAAAGAAGGCAAAGTTAACACAGGATGTGCTCCCTATACTCAGACTACAATGACATCTTGCTATAACTTGCTTCAGGTGCACAATTTACCCTGTATATAACCCAGAAAAGTTTATTATCAGGTGAATACCTAGAGCTTGATTCACAATGCTCATTATGTTTTCTTTTTCAGTATTCTGCTAGTCCAAAAAAAAAAATAACATAAGCTAAATACTCTGTTATAAGACGGAAACAGAAGTATGATGAATTCAGAGCCCTGAAGTTAAGAGTAGGATACAGACAGGTCAACAAACCACATTTATGAGCATTTTCATGTACATATGAAAAATAAATAAATTTCCTTACTTCAAAGAGTAAGGAAAGGTGTATGGTATTTAGATGTAGAAAATAGAATGGAAATTATCTATTCATGTCATTATCTAAGAAAATTAAAATACAGTATGCATCTATGTCTTATTTTAAAAATTTAAATTTTGAAAGCCACAGTGATGCATTGCATATGAAACATTCTGCATCTATGACATGCAATAAGAAAATATCTAAAAATCACAGAGGAAAACTGTAGTTTCTTCATTATTAGTTATAAAAAAAGCTGGATAAATGAGTATTTTTTTAATCAGAGTAGATGTCAAACATTTTTTGCAACATACCATAAATTTAGCTTTAGTTGACTCCCTTTATGATATTCTACTGAGATACTAAGAAAATTAGTAATAGATTATAAATGGCAAACTTATATTAATGTGTGTGCATCCATGTGTATGCATGCACACATGTGTGCATGTGTGCATTTTTCTATTTTAAGTACATTTCAGCCATGACTTTACATTTTTATATTTTATAAGTACATTTAAAATTTATATGGTCTTCAAATATTCCACATCATTAATATTAATGGTTCACAGCTGTAATTTTAGCAGAAGTAGATTGAGCACTGAAAGTTTGAAGTGCCTGATCTACATGGCAAGCTCAAGTATAGCCTTTGATGCATTGCAAGTTCCTGTGTCAAAACCAACCAAACAAAATCATGTATTTTAATCTGCACAAGTTTCATATAGGCTAAAATATATTTCCACACTTGTTTTCTCACTAGACATTAAGAAAATCTCCATGAGTATGAGGGTCCTATTCATCTCTGTAAGTAGAATTGTTATATGTATTTCTGATTGATTTATTTCACTTAGTATAATAGCTATCATGCATAAAATTCTACTTTTCAGGCTAGATAATTTGATTATAATGATAAGACATAGATGCATACTGTATTTTTCTTATCTCTTCATGTATAATTGATAATCTTATCACGTACATTTTTGTCGTTCAATGCTTACATGAACATAAATATAAAAATATCTGCTCATAGTCATGTTTCAGGTCTTTACATTTTCTGACTGTTATGCAAAAAAAATGCAATAAAAAGACCCGCTCAACTCAAAATACCATTCATCAAACCCAAAAGAGCTGATTCAGACATAAAATTTAACTGTCATTATTTCTTTTTAAAAATTAAAGTCCTATACTCATTTTGAGATGCTTACACAGATGCTAGAAACAAAACTGAGTCCTCTGAAAGAGTAACATGAAGTGTAAGATACCAATACATCTCTCCAGGTACATGCATATTGTTTTACAAATTGAAATATATATGGTACTGACCTTATTAAAAAGAGTCGGGAGGAAAGGATAAGGAACTTTTAACCAGTGGACATGAAAGTCCATGCTTATGCTGGACTGACTGGCCAGTTAGCTGCTATGATCCAGCTGACTTTGTCCTAATGTTGGAGTTATCCAAGTGAGCAACTATACCCAGCTGTTTATGCAGGTGCTGTGGATTTGAACTCCGGTCCTCATGCTTTCACTTCAAGTACTGTCATCCAATAAGAGAGCTATTTTAATTGATGAGTAGAGAAGTGAATGGGAAAGTTTTACATCATGCAACTTCTTCTACTAATGTTGGACACCCAGCCTTTCCATTATATTCTTCCCAAAGTTTATTTGAATCGTTAAAGAAACTGCTTTGTATTGTATTGCCATTTGTAAACAGTTACACACATTGTGTGAGAATTTCTCACTTCTCCCTTTATACCTAATTGTAAAGCCTAGCATTAGGCTCCTTTTGCCTAATAACCCACGATTAAACCAATTTGATCTTAATGTATAGGAGAATGACTTATCTGCACTGCATTCACAAATAGCCCAGTTGTTGCCTATTGTTATTATCCATTTTACTAGTCTGCCAAAATCATAATTAAAGTTAACACAGATCAAGTCTCTATCAAAGTGCAAAGATAATGAAAACCACTTTGCGCATCCTCAACTTGATAGATTTTGGGTGATTTTCAAGACATTAGCCTTTTTACTGAGAATCAAAGCCACAGTGGCATGATGAAAGATTTTAAAGAGAGGGTGGGATTCTCATGACAGAAGTATTTTAACATGATTTCTTTTTCTGGAAACACAGGACTTCTTTTAGCAGCTTCCCATCTTGGCTCTGAACCAATTCTCCTGTAACTCAGACACATAATGTAGAAGTTACAGGGCACCACTAATACAACATACAAGAAATCATACTGAATCAAAAGTTTAGCTGAATACATAGGGGCAGGGTTTGAAACACAGTCCTTGTAATTTCTTAATATCTGTGAAATATAGAAAGATATTTTATTTAAATTAAGGAGTTATTTATTTAAATTAAGAATCATTGTGTATTCATTCAGTCCATATTGATCACAAATTAGTGTGATTAGTTTTATTTGAATTTCTAAAATTGGCTTTTCTTCATTGAAGTTTTCTTCTCTATGAGGCAGAAATTTTCTGAAGCTGTTAGTTGGCATGATAAACTCAAAGGAAAAATTCATGACCGTTAATCAAAACTACAGAATATATCCAAAGACTTCCTTCTATAAGGTTTATTTTTCATTGTTTTAATTATGTATTTGAATGTACTTCTGTGTGGAGGTCTTCACACAGTGCCTACGTAGGAAAGGAGATAACATTAGCTCTCATGAAGCTGGAATAAGAGTTGGTTATGGATCCTCTGAGATGGATGCTTACAGCCAAACCTTTTGTAGGAGCAGTAGAAGCTCTTAATCACTGAACCATCACTACACACTTTTTCAATGAAATCATATTTTCTAAAGAATATATATATAGGCCTGTGCCTTCTGTTAGGGCATATCATCAGCTTATCAGCTCATCTGAAGACACCACAGTCTGAAGGTCTCCTAGGAGATCTTCTACACCTAGGATGAATGTCTCCCAGGAGACCTGCAGCAACCCAGAGACACAGGTAGAGGTTCCAGACAGAGATAGCCAGACCACTTTACACCAGAGATAACCAGATTGCAAGAGGCAAGCTCAAGACATAAGCAACAGGAGCCAATATACTTTAGCACAATCAGGATCCAGTTGTAACATCTCAGCAAACCCTGGATACACCAACACAACTGAAAACAAGGATGCTGACCCAAAATTCTATCTCATGGAGAAAATAGAGTCATTGAAGCAGGATGTAAGTAACTCACTGAAAGAAATACAGGAAAACATAGGTAAACAGGTAGAAGTCTTCAAAAAGGGAACAACTAAATCCCTTCAAGAAATACAGGAAAAACACAAACAGGTGATGGAATTAAACAAAGCTGCCCAAGACTAAAAATGAAAGTAGAAACAATAAAATAAGAGAAAAAAATGGAGGCAAATGGACATGGAAAACCTACGAAAGAGGTCAAGATTTACAGATACAATACAATATAAGAGATAAAAAAGAGAATCTCAGGCATAAAAGATAACTTAAAATGTATTGACATAATGTTCAAAAAAAATACAAAACATAAAAAAAATTCCTAGACTAAACATCCAGGAAGTTCAGGTCACAATAAAAGATCAAACATAAGACTAATAGGATTAGAAGAGAGCCAAGATTCTCAGCTCAAAGTATCAGAAAATGTCTTCAACAAAATCATAGAAGAAAACATCCCCTACCAAAAAATTAATAAAAATTTTTATTATAGCCTATAGAACACTAAATAGATTAGACCAGAAAAGAAAATCCTCTAGTCACACAATAAAGAAAACTCTAAATGCACAGAACAAAGAAAGAATATTAGAAACTGTAAGGGAAAATGACCAACTAATATGTAAAGGAAGAGCTATCAGAATTACATCAGAATTTTGAACAGAGACCCTAAAAACCAGAAGAGCCAGAAAAGAGGTCTTACAGACCCTAAGGAAATACAAATAAAAGCCCAGGCTACTATAACCTGCTAAACTTCCAATTGACATAGATGAAGAAACCAAAATATTCCATGAAAAAAACAAATTTAAACAATATTTATCTACCAATCTAGCCCTACAGAGAATTCTAGAGGGAAAACTTTAACATGAGGAGGGTATATCAAAGAAAAAACAAGAAATTAATCATTTCTCGACAAAACCAAAAGGAGAGAATCATATAAACATAATGCAACCTACAAAAACTAACACAACAGTAACTAACCGTCATCTGTCTTCACTGTCTCTCAATATCAACAGACTGAATTCCCCAATAAAAGACATAGGCTAAGAGAGTGGATACCCAAGGAGGATACCTTGTTTTGCTGCATACAAGAAACACACGTCAGTGACAAAGACAGACACTACCACAGAGTAAAAGGCTGGACAAAAGTCTTCTGAGCAAATGGTCCCAAGAAACAAGTGTGAGTTGCCATACAAATATCCAATATTTAGACTTTCAACCAAAAGTTATGAAGCAAGATGGGAAAGAACACTTCATATTCATCAAAGGAAAAACCCATCAAGAGAAAGTCTCAATTCTGAACATCTATGCCCTAAATGCAAGAGCACCCACATTTATAAAAGAAATGTCTAAAGTTCAAAACAAACATTGATCCTCACACAGTAATAATGAGAGGCTTCGACATCCCACTTTCACCAATGGACAAGTCATTGAAACAGGGACTAAACAGAGACACAGTGAAATTAATAGAGGTTATGAACCAAATGGATTTAACAGATATCTACAGAACATTTCATCCTAAACAAGAAAATATAGCTTCTTCTCAGCACCTCGTCGTACCTTCTCCAAATCTGACCACATAATTGTTCACAAAACAGGCCTCAACAGATACAAGAAGAGTGAAATAACACTGTATATCCTATCGGATCATCTGGAAGTAAAGCTACTTCAATAACAACAAAAACGCAAGAAAGCCCACATACTCATGGAAGCTGAACAATTCTCTCCTTAATGCTAGTTTGGTCAGGCAAGAAATAAGAATGAAATTCAGGACTTCTTGAAAGTCAATGAAAATGATGAGACAGCATACCCAAACTTATGGGACACAATGAAAGTAGTGCGAAAGAAGAAAAAAACCGTAGCTCTTAGTGCCCTGGTGAAAAAAGTGGAGAGATCCTACAGTAGGAACTTAACAATACACCTGAAAGCCCTAGAACAAAAAGAAACAAACACACTTGAGAAGAGTAGAAGGCAGGAAACAAACTCAGGGCCTACATCAATCAAATAGAAACGAAGAGATCCAAACAAAGAACCAACAAAACCAAGAACTGATTCTTTGAGAAAATCAACAATATAGATAAACCCCTAGCCAAGCTTATAAAAGGGGACAGAGACAGTATCCAAATTAACAAAATCAGAAGTGAAAATGTAGACATAACACCAGAAACTGAGAAAATTCAAAATATCATCAGACTCTACTACAAAAGCCTATAAAATAGAAAGAGAAGCAATACTACCTAATTCATCTAATTCATCCTATGAAGCCACAACTACTCTCATATCTAAACCTTGCAAAGACCCAACAAAGAAAGAAATCTTCAGATCAGTTTTACTTTTGAGTATCTATGCAAAAATACTCAATAAAATTCTCTCCAAGAACATATCAAAAACATTCACCTTGATTAAATCGGCTTCATTCCAGGGATTGGAATTTTGGTTGAACATATGAAAATCCAGTAATGTAATCCACTCCATAAACAACCTCAAACAAAAAAATCACTTGATCATCTCATTAGGTCCTTAAAAAGCATTTGATAAAATACAACACCCCTTCACGTTAAAAGTATTGGAGTGACCAGGAATTCAAGGCCCATAGCTAAAGAAAATAAAAGCAAACCAACAACCATTATCAAATTAAATGTGGGGATAACATGAAGCAATCCCACTAAAATCGGGTTTAAGCCAAGGATGCCCACTCTTCCCATATCTGTTTAATATAGTCCTCGAAGTGTTAGCTAGAACAATAAGACAACAAAAAGAGATCAAAGGGATACAAATTGGCAAAGAAGAAATAAAGTATCATTGTTCACGGATGATATGATAGCATACATTTGCAACCTCAAAAATTCTACCAGAGAACGTCTCTAGCTGATAACTTCAGCAAAATGCCTGGATATAAAATTAATTCAAGCCATATACAGCAAACCAGTTGCTAACATTAAACTAAACGGAGAGAAACTTGAAGCAATCCCACTAAAATCAGGGACTAGACAAGGCTGCCCACTCTCTCCCTACTTATTCAATATAGTTCTTGAAGTTCTAGCCAGAGCAATCAGAAAACAAAAGGAGGTCAAGGGGATACAGATCGGAAAAGAAGAAGTCAAAATATCACTATTTGCAGATGATATGATAGGATATTTAAGTGATCCCAAAAGTTCCACCAGTGAACTACTAAAGCTGATAAACATCTTCAGCAAAGTGGCTGGGTATAAAATTAACTCAAATAAATCAGTAGCCTTCCTCTACACAAAAGAGAAACAAGCGAGAAAGGAATTAGGGAAACGACACCCAATCAATCCAATTCTTCAAAGAGTTAGACAGAACAGTTTGCAAATTCATCTGGAATAACAAAAAACCCAGGATAGCTAAAACTATCCTCAACAATAAAAGGACTTCTGGGGGAATCACTATCCCTGAACTCAAGCAGGATTACAGAGCAATAGTGATAAAAACTGCATGGTATTGGTACAGAGACAGACAGACAGACCAATAGAACAGAATTGAAGACCCAGAAATGAACCCACACACCTATGGGCACTTGATTTTTGACAAAGGAGCCAAAACCATCCAATGGAAAAAAGATAGTATTTTCAGCAAATGGTGCTGGTTCAACTGGAGGTCAGCATGTAGAAGAATGCATATCGATCCATGCTTATCACCCTGTCCAAATCTTAAGTCCAAGTGGAACAAGGACCTCCACATCAAACCAGATACCTCAAACTAATAGAAGAAAAACTAGGGAAGCATCTGGAACACATGGGCACTGGAGAAAATTTCCTGAACAAAACACCAATGGCTTATGCTCTAAGATCAAGAATCGACAAATGGGATCTCATAAAACTGCAAAGCTTCTGTAAGGCAAAGGACACTGTGGTTAGGACAAAACGGCAACCAACAGATTGGGAAAAGATCTTTACCAATCCTGCAAACAGATAGAGGCCTTATATCCAAAATATACAAAAGAACTCAAAAAGTTAGACCACAGGGGGAGACAAATAACCCTATTAAAAATGGGGTTCAGAGCTAAACAAAAGAATTCACAGCTGAGGAATGCCGAATGGCTGAGAAACACCTAAAAGAAATGTTCAACATCTTTAGTCATAAAGGGAAATGCAAATCAAAACAACCCTGAGATTTCACCTCATACCAGTGAGAATGGCTAAGATCAAAAACTCAGGTGACAGCAAATGCTGGCGAGGATGTGGAGAAAGAGGAACACTCCTCCATTGTTGGTGGGATTGCAGATAGGTACAACCATTCTGGAAATCAGTCTGGAGGTTCCTCAGAAAATTGGACATTGAACTACCTGAGGACCCAACTCCACATGCTCCACTATGTCCATAGCAGCCTTATTTATAATAGCCAGAAGCTGGAAAGAACCCAGATGCCCTTCAACAGAGGAATGGATACAGAAAATGTGGTACATATACACAATGGAATATTACTCAGCTATCAAAAACAATGACTTTATGAAATCATAGGCAAATGGAAGGAACTGGAAAATATCATCTTCAGTGAGGTAACCCAATCACAGAAAAACACACATGGTATGCACTCATTGATAAGTGACTATTAGCCCACATGCTTGAATTAACCTAGATGCACAGAACACATGAAACTCAAGACGGATGATCAAAATGCAAATGCGTCACTCCTCCTTTAAAAGGGTAACAAGAATACCCTTGACAGGGAATAGGGAGGCAAAGATTAAAACACAGGCAGAAGGAACACCCATTCAGAGCCTGCCCCACATGTGGCCCATACATATACAGCCACCCAATTAGGCAAGATTGATGAAGCAAAGAAGTGCAGCCTGACAGGAACTGGATGTAGATCTCTCCTGAGAGACACAGCCAGAATACAGCAAATGCATAGGTGAATGCCAGCAGCAAACCACTGGACCCCCGTTGAAGGAATCAGAGAAAGGACTGGAAGAGGTTGAAGGGGCTCGAGACCCAGTATGAACAACAATGCCACCAATCAGAGCTTCCAGGGACTAAGCCACTACCCAAAGACTATACATGGACTGACCCTGGGCTCCAACCTTTAGGTACCAATGAATAAGGTAGTAAGAGCACCAGTGGAAGGTTAAGCCCTTTGTCCTGCTAAGACTGAACCCCCAGTGAAAGTGATTGTTTGGGGGAGGGCGGTAATGGGGGGAGGATGGGGAGGGGAACACCCATATAGAAGGGGTTGGGAGGGTCTAGGGTGATGTTGGCAGAGAAAAGGGGAAAGGGAATAACAATCGAAATGTAAATAAGAAATACTCACGTTAATAAAGAAAAAAAAAAAAAGAAAAGAAAAGAAAACATCCCGACTGAGGAATCCCAATCACAAAAGAACACACAAGGTATGCACTCATTGATAAGTGGATATTAGCCTAAAAGCTCAAAATACCCAAGATATAATTCATAGATCATACGAAGCTCAAGAAGAAGGAAGACCAAAGTGTGGATGCTTCCCCTTCTTAGCAGGGGGAACAAAATACAGGAGAAAATATGGAGGCAAAGTATGGAACAGAGACTGAACGAAAGGCCATTCAGAGACTACTTCACCTGGGGATCCATCCATATGCTGAGACCAAACTCAGACACTATTGCAGATACCAAGAGGTGCATAGTAACAGTAGCGTAATATAGCTGTCTCCTGAGATGCTCTGTTAGAGTCTAACAAATACAGGGGCAGATGATCACAGCCAACCATTGGACGGATAATGAGTCTTCAATTGGGGAGTTAAAGAAAAGGCTGAGGTAACTGAGAGTCTTTGCAACCCCATAGGAAGAACAACAATATCACCCATCCATATACCCCAGAGCTCCCATGGACTAAACCATCAACCAAAGAGTACACATGGAGCATGTGATGGCTCCAGCTGCATATGTAGCAGAGAATGACCTTTTGGGCATCACTGGGGGGAGAGGTCCTTGATCCTGTGAAGGCTCGATGCCCCTCTGTAGGGGAATGCCAGGGCAGGGAGGCGGGAGGTATTGGCTGGTTTGGTGGGGGTGCACCCTCATTGAAACAGAGGTGAGGGATGGGATAGAGTGTTTCTTGAGGGGAAATGAAGGGGAAAGAAATAATATTTGAAATGTAAATAAAGAAAATGTTCAAGAAAAAAAAAACAAAAACAAAAACAAAAACCAAACTACTGGGACAAAAATGGAGAAGAGTCCAAGGAAAGGCACTCCAGTGACCAATCCTAATTGGAACCCATCTCAGGGGAAGCTCCAAGGCCTGACACTATTACTGATGGTATGGTGTGCTTACAGACAGGAGCTTAACATGGCTGTCCTCTGAGAGACCCAACAAGCAGCCGACTGCAAGAAGCCGAGACTTATACCTAACCAATGGACTGAAATACGGGTGCCCTGTGGTTGAATTAGAAAAGGATGGAGGAGGTTGAGGAGGAGGGAGACGCCGTAGGACGACCAGCAGGCTCGACTTATCCAGACCCCTGAGATCTCTCAGACACTGAGCTGGTAACCATGCCGCCTACAGGAGCTGGTCTGAGGCACTGGACACACATACGGCAGAGGACTGCCTGGTCTGGCCTCAGTGGGTGAAAATATGCCTAATTGGCAAGAGACTTGAGTCCCCAGTGACAAGGGAAACCTGGCCTGGGTGGGCGGGGACATCCCTTTGGAGACATGGGAAGAGGAATGGCATGAGGAAATGAGGAACTGTGGTTGAGGAGGGGGTTAGTGACTGCACTGTAAGAAAAAGGAAAAAAAAAAAAGATACATAGTTCAAAACGTTACATGCTGTATTCTTAGTTTTCCAATCAATGAATACCAACTATATATAGAATGTGTATTATATATTGTATATGTATTATTATATGCATATATAATAATAGCATGTATGCTATATGTTAGGTTATATATGATATTTCCAGTTTTGTGTTTCTATGAGATTTCTACAGATGTTTCTTGTATTTTTCTTGACTTTTTTCTTTTTGTTTTTTTCTATTCTAATTTGTTTCTGCTTTATCCTATTTAATTAAAATTGGTTTTGTTTTAAAGATGCCTGGTGATTTTTTTTTTTGAGGAAATAAAGAAAGGTTGTGTATTCAATTGAAGGGGAGGGGGGAAGGATCTGGAAGAAGTTAAGACAAGGTTAACTTTAGTCAGAATATATTGTATGAAAAATTATTTTCATTAAAAGGAAAATAAAAATACAGAGACAAAATTTGGAACAGAGACTGAAGGAATGGCCATTTAGAGACTGCCCCAGCGGGGGATCCAGCCAATATACCTACAGCCCCCAGACCAAGACAATATTGCTGATGCCAAGAAGTGCGTGCTGACTGGAGCCTGATATAGCTGTCTGCTGAGAGGCTCAGCCAGAGCATGTCAAGTATAGAGGTGAATGCTAGCAGCAAAACAAAGAACTGAGAACTGGGTCCCCGTTGGAGGAATTAGAGAAAGGTTTGAAGGAGCCAAAGGAGTTTGCAAACCCTTAAGAACAATAATACCAACCAACAAGAGCTCCCAGGGACTAAAGCAGCATCCAAATAATACACATGGCTACAGCTGTATATGTAGCAGTAAATAGCCTTGTTGGGCACCAACGGGAGGAGAAGCCCTTGGTCCTGTCATGTCTGGATCCCCCATTGTAGGAGCATGTCAGAGCAGAGACACAGGAAGGGGTGGGAGGTTGTGGGGAAACACAAACATCCTCAATGAAGATGGGAGAGGGGGATGGGATAGGGGGTTTATGGACAAGAAACTAGGAAAGGGGATAACATTTGAAATGTAAATAAAAATTATCCAATAAAAAAAAGAAAATATCATCCTGAGTGAGATAACCTAGACACAAAAGAACACACATGGTATGTACTCACTAATAAGTGGATATTAGTCCAAAATCCCACAATGCCCGTAATACATCCCATAGACTATATTAAGCATAGAAAGAAGGAAGACCAGGGTGTGGATGCTTCAGTCCTGCCTTGTGGGGGGAACAAGATGATTGAGCAAGGTGGTAAGAATGGGGGAGTATGGAGGAAGAAAGAACAGGTAGTAAATAAGGGTGGCAGCATCAGGATGTGGAAGAGATGTGAGAGAGGTACAGAGAGTCAGAAAATCCAACAAAAATATGTAGCAGGGGGATGAAGGTCTGGGGATAGCCACTGGAGACTCCCTGACACCAGGGAAGTGTGAGGCTCCCAGCAGTGGGGTGACTTTAGTAGAAATGCACAGATGAGGTCAAGATATATCCTGTAGAGATCTCTTCTAGCAGATAGGCATGGCCCCCAGTCAAGAGAGAGGACACCCACCCACCTCAAAATTTTTAACCCAGAAATGTCCCTGCTCAGTGTAAGAACAGGGACAAAAATGGAACAGAAACAGGAGGAAAGGCCACCTGGGCACTGCCCCACTTGGGACCCATTATGTCTACAGACACCGAACCCAACACTGTTGCTGTGATAAAGAGGTGCTTGCTGACAGGAACCTTATATCGAGGTTCCTGAGGAAGTCTGTCCAGCAACTGACCAATGTATATGTGTATTCTTGGAGTCAACCATAAGTCTGCGCTCAGGGAACCTGGTGGAGGAACTGGCAGATGGACCAGAGGAGCAGAGGGGGACTGCAACCACATTTAAAGAACGACATAGGCTGACCCGAGTACCCAGTCCTCCCAAAGTCTAGACCACCAACCAAGGGGTGTACCTGGAGGGATCCAGGCTCCACATACACATGTAGCAGAGATGGCCTTGCCTGACAGCATCCGGAAGGGAGGCCCTCGGTCCTGGCGAGGTTTGATGCCCCAGCATAGGGGGATGCTGGAGAGATTGGGTGGGAGTTGTGGGTGGGTGGGCGAGCACTCTTATACAGACAAAGGGGCGGTGGGAGGGCAGATGTGGGATGGGGACTGGTGGCGGTGTAACTGGGAAGAGGGATATCATTTGCGATGTAAACGAATGGAATTATTAATAACAAAAAAGAAAAAATGAAAAAAAATGGTGTTCCCGTTATTTAAAGTTATAGCCATTGCTTGCTCTTCTTTCATAGGAAAGATGAAATACAAGTGTGTGGTAGTGCTATATACATATATGTGTGTATATATGCTGCTTCCTCTGTTACCCATCTTTTCTGATATTTACAAATACTTTACTATTTCCCCAGTTCTAAAGTTAGGATAGTGAGTAATACAGGTCAAACAAAATAATAAACGAAATAAAATGATAAAATAGAATTGTCCTATTTGCCTTATAGTTCAGCTTCACTTTCACGATTTTCTGTAAACTGAAATGAATAAATATTAATAGCTATGATTTTATTGAGGTTTGTCATTTTAACACAGAACAGAAAAACTACCTCTAACCTCTCCCTCTCCCGATTGGTGTAGTTGCGTGTCACAGAAACTGTCCACAAATAAATGACCTCTGCAAGTCTGTGTTTGGGCACATCCCATCCCATCTAGAACTCCTAAATTGATAGAGGCTGAGAAGAATTTTCAGTTTTTGCAGAACTTTTTTACTGTGTATCTTCTCTGGCATGTAGAACGTCCTGCTCTTGTGCTGTAACATTTAACTTCTTTTTACCATACTGGACAATCATTAAGAAAATAATTAATTGCTTTTGATACTACAATTAAATTTGCAGAAAATAAAGAAAAGTAACCTCTGAGATGAAAGATCACCATATATTTATATACATTTTAGCTACAGTGTACAAAAAGTGTAGCACACAGTTTATAATCACCAAGAGTGACTCTCTACAGAAATGACCTTTGGAATGATATTATAATTTTAATAACTTGTCCTATAGTCCCATTGAGATGGAAGTATTTTTAGTGTTTTTTCAAGAACTTCTGTGTGTGTATTTGTGTGTGTGTGTGAGTATGTGTGTGAGTGTGTGTGTATGTGTGTGTGTATGTGTGTGAGTGTGTGTGTGTATGTGTAAATCAGCCAGAAAAGTACATGCAAATTTGCACATTTTGCTATGATCGATTCTCACCAAGTTGAAATTAAGATAAGCTTTAATGTCTACTTAAAATTGGGCCTCAGGTTTTCCTAGACAATCATTCAGTGCACACTCTAAGAATGGTAAAAATCAGGCTGGAGATGCTGGAAAGACAGATCAGCTTTTGAAATCATGTACTTCCATTGCTGAGGAACAGAGTTCACTTAGGAAGCTTGCCACTATTGTTTAGTCCAACTAAACTGGGGATCCCATGCTTCAGAATCCTGTAGACATTTTTAGTTATGTGCACCTAAACACAGACACACAGACAGACACACACACGCACACATACACACACACACATACACATAATTGAAAAGAATTTAAAATGAGATTAATGTAGATCGAACAAAAAGATGTTCTTTAATATCCCTAGTAGATTACCTAATTCACAAAAATTCACTCTGTTATTATGACTATGAAAAACAACAGTTTTTAAAATGAAGAAATTTTCCTGCTAGAGTGAAATAAAAAGATGAAAAGGTAAATAGAAATAATTGAAAACATGTCAGAAAAATAATATCTTAAAACCATAAATACATAAAAGTTTTATTTATATTTTTAAAATGTTATTATTTATATTAAACATTAACCAGTCAAATATCTAATCCTAGTGATTTCTGTTAAGCACATTAACAATAAAAAAAGAAATACTTTTTAATTATAAGGACAATTATTTATAATCAAAGTATTTTAAGGAAAAATTGTCATGGAAATGCAAGTCAGAATATTAGACTAATAATACTGCTTTTTCTGAGACTTAATGGGTGGTAATTATTATATCAGAGAAATGTGATGTTATCTATATATGACAGCAATTAACTTTTTACTAGTTTTATTGGTACATTGCTATGCATGTAAATGAGACCCATAAAAGAAATGTATAGCAGCAATATACAAGGAAACATTCCCAAATGCCTTTCTGTATCCAAGCCACAAAACCTCGAGCTAAGAATTGAAACAGCCACATATCAATGGCTTCATCATGCAGAAATAACTGAAAATATTTTACAAATTCTTTTTAGAATCAAATCACCAAGAAATCATCAGTATTTCGGTGCAGAAGCTAATCTTTTATACAGTTTGGTTATTGCTTTATTTTGTTTTGTTTTTGAGACAGGATCTTACAGTGGCTTGGTCTCTCTCCTTGAAATCATGATAAATTCTTTTGTCACAGTTTCCAGAGTACTGACTATATAGAGACTTGAACCACAATATCCAAATATATTGTCTGAAGAATTAAAATAAGGAGCTTAAAAATTGGAGCAATGGTACATGCCTTAGAAGCCCATTATTCACTTAGCTGATGCAGGAAGACTTAGAAATTTGATAACATAAGACCCTAAAATTTTCACTAAACTTTTGAGGAGTTTTGATAGAAAAATAGGGAGATGCTAATATTTCCAGATTTGATAGATTCTGCAGAAAATATATGAGTCTCTCTCTCTCTCTCTCTCTCTCTCTCTTTCTTTGTGTGTGTGTGTGTGTGTGTGTGTGTGTGTGTGTATGTGTGTGTATCAAACCATTGAGTCTTTAAAAAGTGAAAGTTTTTTCACATGGCTAATTTGCCTACATATATGTCTACAGACATATGTATCTGGTGTCCATAGAGAATTAAGTAAAGGATCAGATATTGTGGAATTAAACAGATAATTATAGAATTATACCTTGCCCCCTAGAAGAGCAACCAGTACCCTTAACCACTAACCCATCTTTCTAGACTCTTGTTCTCTATGAAGCATCTGTTCAGTCCTGAATCTCTCCATTCTAAAATGATGATAAGACATTTCTAATATTAGAAATGTCTCGTTAATACTAGGAATAATACAAAAAAGTATTTAGTAATTGGACAATGACATTTCTTAATATATAAACCATTATATATAGAGGAACACTTATTCTATTTTAGTTTTAACTACAATATCCAAAGATATTTTAAGATGTGATGGATTTTCGCATGGGTTTCTTCTTGGTACAATATGGCAGACACCAACCACAGGTGCTTATTTTACTCTGGAAATGAATCTAATCTGGCTAATCAAATGTTAATATTTTTAATTCTAATTAACTTAAATCAGAATTTAAACAGTCATATACAATCAGTGCCCTTCTCTTTTTGACCTCATCGATCTAAAGAAGACATATTGCATAAATCTGATAATCAAAGGAATATTGTAATACAAATTATTCACCAAATTATTCAGATAACCTTCAGATCATTTTTTTTATTTTTAAAATTGTTTGTAGGTTCATCGCTAAATAATTCACATCCTTTCTGATCTACACTCTGACATAGGAGTTACCTAATAGCTACACTCAGATTTTACCAGTCATCTGGCACTTTGTACCTGCCAGAGGGCTACCAGGTGTATTGCAACCTGTCCTGTATGCTGCATACTTTGAGTCACTGTTTCACATAATGACAGATCTCACAGATGCTTTGTTCACTGTGGATGAACATACCTTTCCATTTTGTCACCAGTTCCATGGCCCTGTGGAGGTTAAGCTCTTTGGGGGCATGCACAGAATTACATATATTTATCTGTGCCATCTGCTACTGGAATGCACGGTGTGATGGCTGGCAGTATCTGTGCAAAGCTCAGTACACTGGCACTGGGGCCAACACTATGCAAATTAGACACCACAGAACTGTAAGAATATCTTAACTATTGGTGCGATCTATGTTAATCACAATCACTGACTATATAGACTTAGAAGATTATCTCTTTGTGGCATTTATTTAGCACTTTGCATTTCATCAGACTGTCATATGAATATATTTCTTGAGAAATGCAGGCAACTTCCTGACAAACCGCATGCATTTAATAGCAGGAATGAAAGAGTAAGAAGAGAAAGAACTGTGTTTACCCAGTTGAAACAACACCCTTTTGCTTTCTGTCTGGTTGACTTCTGTTTGGCTGATTTATTAATTCATTTTGATCTTTTTTGATGTAGTTTAACATCTGTTCAATTATCATATTCTTAACAAGAATTTCCTTGGCATGTTGTCTGCTCCATCTCCCTTTGTTCCCTTGGACAAATTGACGGATGCTGATTTCATTTGGGATGTGCAATATTAAAGGTTAAGTGGAGATTATGCAAGTGAAGTAAGCCATCAGGATAAAATTGGAGAAGTTCAAAGGAGAAATGAGGGAGGAAAGGTCTTCAGTAGAGACAGAGATGTTGATTACTAAAAGGAAGGCAAATTTTAAAATCTAGAGTAGTTATCCTTTCCCGATAAAGCTTTTGCACAAGGTTTTGCTCTTGTAATTTGGTAAATATCGTGTAACCGTTGCCTTAATTTTCTGAAATAACTCAGTACACTGAAGGCATAGTATGACCTGAGGATGATTTACTCTTTTCTTCTCCTTGTTTTCTACTAGCTACTCATGTCTGCAAAATAATTGCTTAACAAACTTTACTTTTTTCTCTCTTTCTAAATAAAATACAACTTTACTTTTGATTTTAATATGTCAATACATTTTTTGTGGTTTTTCTTCTCAATTTTTCTTTATCTTTATATTGAGTTCCATTTCCTATAAAACCTTTAATAGAAACCCACATAATAAACAGACATTCAATATGTAATCAATGATTTGATTCCTTTACATCACTTTTCTCATGTCATTTGGAGAAATTAAACTCCCAATATTGTCATACAATGTGGATGATCTTTATGAATAACAACTACCTCTTTCAAAAATTATGAGGTGTTTCTGAAATAACAATCTAGGGATGAGTCTAAGGAATACACACACACATAGCCAACCAATTGGCTTGGTGTGTAAGATACTTTAGTCACTTGAAGTAAATTAAAATAAATAAGCAATATATTCTCAATTTCTAATAACTTTTTAAAGTGCTCAAATATATGTCTTTTATTCAAATTAAATTTTGCATACTTTAACATGTAAAGTGGAAGAAATGATAAATTACATGTACAGAGCTATTTGGACAGGCATTTTGTCATGAGGTAGTGATTTATTTTTCAATGTTTCCCAGGGTTTCTCAAAAGTTATTATGTAGCCTTGGCCAATCTTAACATCAAGGTGATCTCTCTCTGTCCCAAGTGTTGTAATTATAGATATGAGCTGTCATCCCAAGTTGTTGTTTTCCATTATCTTGAAATTAAAAACTTTAAATGAACACTGATTTAGTTTAATAGGGTACTCTATGTTTTAATTGTACAATGAAATAAAAATAATTTTTGTGATAGAGTCTTTTTGTGCAACCAGGGAGTTTTGAAACTAAATATTTACACCAGGTTACCCTTCAACATACAAAGCTCCTCCCCTCTTTTCCTTCAATGCTGAAATTAAAAGTGTATGCCATCACAGCTGACTCAAGGAAGTAATTCTCATTGTTTGAAAAGTTCTTACATGAAATGTGTTTTAATAAAATCCATTCTCCATTTCCTCTCCATTGTCCCTTTCCGATGTCCCCCAGCATCTTCCCCACTCCAGTTTTATGTGCTCTTTCCTTATTAATAAAGAATTATTTATTTTATGTAGATTGTAGAGAGTATAGCCATCTTCAGACACACCAGATAAGAGTATCATATCCAGTTACAGATGGTTGTGAGCCACCATGTTGCTGGGAGTTGAACTCAGTGCACCTTAACAGCTGATCCCTCTGTCTAGGCCCTGCTCTTTGCCCTTTAGAAAGCAAGTGGAGCAGTACACTTCCTGCTGCTTTTACATGGCTGGGTATATGATCATCCATTTGAGCATGGGAAGAGTTTCAGTAGCCTCAACCCTGAAGAAAATGGACTCTTTCTCCTCGACCTGTAGCTCCTTAGTTGTCAATAGCTCCTCAGATATGGGCAGGACTATGTGGGCCTGTCTGCCATCTATGCTTGGAGTTTGGCTGGTTTGATATTATTCGGGTCTTGAATACACAGTCACAGCCTCTCAGTTCATGTATGCAACTGTGCTGTCATTTCAGCAAATACTGTTTTTCTAAAAAAATCCACAATTTCTGGCTCTTCTACATTTCTGCATTTCTTCCTTTATGATCTCTGAGTCTTCCTAGAAATGGCATAAATAACCTAATTAGGTCTGTGGATTCTGCTGGTCCTTTATTCCCACTTTAATGAGTAGGTCTCTGCATACATCCCTATCTACTACCAAAAAAAGCTTTAGTAATGAAGGCTGAGGGATGCACTAATCTGTTGATAAAATGATAGGATGCAGTTTATTATAATGTCCCCTTTGGCAAAATGATCACAGTATTAGAATCTAGTCTGTGACTTAGCTAGCCACATTATTTTGGCCAGTTAGTGATATAAATAGTGAGATTTACTTAGTGGAGTGATATTTAAATCCAATCAGAAAATTATTAGTTATTCTCATGACATTCTTGCCACAGGCTTACCTTATCAGGAAAGTCATCATTTTAGTGAGCTTTCTAAAACCTATTAATTTCTTTTTTACCTACTTGAATGCAGAGAACTATAAAAAAAATTTGCCAGTGAATAGGGATAAAGATTTTAGATCACTATCAAGTTGACTTATATATGTACGAAGATACAATGTTGATTTCAACAAGAGACTTGGCATCAAGTTCTAGAGACTAACGTAGATCAGTAGCCATAGCCTATAACTCTTAGGAGGTCGTGGGCGTCAACAGTACAAAGCTAACTTACACTGGGCACGAAGCTTCTTCTTTGACAGTCTGTTTATTGTCTAGAAGAGCCACAGTTTCAAAATTATATATGGTAGTTTTCATATGGTACAGTTAAAGTCTTCACGTTGACTATTCTTCGTCATACTACTTCCTCTATCCTACCATGGCATCCTTTACACACTTAGTCTGTCCTCTCTCAAATTCCATTCCCATCATAATCTCATTTTTGTTCTGTCCATCTTTCCTTAAACTTATTCATCATGAACTATTATTAGTTTAAAGATATTAAAATATGCTGGTACTCCAACTTAAGTATTGAAAACTAGGATTCACACTTGAGAACCTGAGGCATTTGTTTTCATTTTGTGGTGCGTGTGTGTGTGTGTGTGTGTGTGTGTGTGTGTGTGTGTGTGTGTGTATCTGGGTTTGGGTCTGAGTTTGTGTGTCTGAGTTACCAAACACAGAATGATTATTTTCAGGTCCATTCATTTCACTGGAAATTATGTCTTTTTATTTACATAGAGGCAATATTTTTATATGTATAAATAATAATAATACTATTTTTATATTTATATATGACTATTTTTGTTGTATTAAAACACCATGTTTTCATTGTCTGTAAGTTGATAGTTATATTGGTATTCTTGGTATCCTGCCTATTTTGAACATAGTAGCAATAAACATGAGTGGGCAATTATCTCTATAGTATGACGTAGGGTTTGTTGGGACTATTCTTAAAAAGGGATAACTGGGTCAGTTGATAAACCGTTTTCTAGTTTTGAGAATCTTATTATTTTCATTGTTGTACCAGTTTGCAAGTTCAACAGTGGAAAAATTATCTTTTCTACACAACCACAACAATATTTATTTTCATCTATGTTTTTGACCTTAGCTATTCTAACTGGGGAATAATGAAATTTTAAAGAAGTTTTAATTTGCATTTTTCTGCTGTCTAAAGATGTTGAACACTGAAAAAAACTATGTAAAATCTATTGTATTTTCCTTTTAGTTCCATTTTCCATTATTACATGGGTCATTTATTTTCTTGATATTTAGCTTTGTAGCTATTTATAGATTTTAGACACTAACACTTGTCAGATATATGGCTGAAATATATTTTTCCCATTCTATTGGCTGCCTGCTCAGTTAGGTGAGAGTACCCTTTGTGGTACAAAAGCCATTTAGTTTCTATTTATTCTATTTACTGTGGTTTTATATGCCTGGGCTAATGAGTCCTGTTCAGAAAATCCTTTTCTGTGTTGCTAAATCGAGTATATTCCTTATTTTCTCCTCTGTCAGATTAAAAATGCCATGTCTTATGTTGAGGTCCTTGATACTTGACTTGAGCAATATGAGAAATTGTTCTTAATTCCACACTTTTATACGCAGTTATTAATTTGATCATCACTAATTGTTTAAAATATTATCTTTTCTTTGTAACAATTTTTGACTCAGACGAAATTAGATATAAGATAGTAGGATTATATTTTAATGATCATTTCAATTTTAAAGATTAATCTATCTGTTTTTGTACTTGTATCACGCTGTTCCTTTTATAATAATAAATAGAAAGCAAAATTGTATTTCTTCCTGTGGTGTTTTTCTTTTTCAGGATTATTTTGGCTGGCCTGAGATTATTTTATTTTCAGATGAATTCAAATTTTTTCAATTTCCCTAATAATTGCATTAGAATTTTGGTGGAGATTGCATTGAAATTATATATTAGCTTGGTTGGATGGCCATTGTAATGATAGTGTTCCTACTAGGTCATTCCATCTAGGCTTGTCATCCTCAATTACATCAGAGTCCTAAAATATTTAGTTTATATATCAGTCTTTGGCCGTTCCTGGAGCCTTCCAGTATATTCAATGGTAAAACTATGACTAAGAAAGTGAGTATTATTAGAGGAAAGGCAGAAAAAAGATGCAAGAGACAGACATAGGAGGGCTGCTGGTCAATACCAGGCCAGCAATAAATATATTTTCTCAGTGTCTTTTAAAGGCAAGTAACACAAAGCATGGCCAATTCCAGGAACGTAAACAATCACCACAAATGCTGATGTGGGAAGTTTATGGTACGCGTATCTTTGTTTGACTAAGGCCACTTCCTTCAGGTTTCAACAGCCTCTCAAGGATATGTACATAAGTAGAGGAACTTGGCAGGATATAAAGCACATCTTAATTTAAAAACAAAGACAGATGTTGGCAAACTCATTCATGATTAATCACAAGCAAGAAGTTAGCCAGAGTTAACTCTGGATGTGCTCCTGACATGTTTCCCTTTTTTATCTGTACAAGCCAAAGGCTGTTTCAGCTACTAGTGTAGGATGATTGTGCCTGTTTTAGGAATCCCATCAGGAAGTGTGGGCCTTACTTGTCATTGGTAGATGAATACCATCATTCATGACCTGTCTTAGATTAAACCACCTCTGAGGGATTCTTATCCATCTTTGTTATTTATAAGAGCCACGCACTTCCTCAGTCACACAGCAGAAAGTGGTGTCTGTCTTAGGTTGCCACCTGAAACCACAGCTCTTACCTGTCATTGGCACATGAATAATCTTGTATTCATGGCCTGTCTTAGGTTGAGAAGTTTTTCAAGATGATCCTACCTGTCACTGACTACCAACTTCTGCTAGGGAAGACATTGGAGCTTGAATTTATGTACCTCAGCTTTGACATCTGTAATGTCTGTGATGATTCCTCTCAAAAGAACAGTAATAGACATGCCACAAAAAGGGTCATAAAGCCAATCCCTGCTATGCCCAATAGGAGATATGTAAACAAGGACCGTGAAGGAAAAATGCCTGTAACATTTTCAGAATATCATTTGTAATGCTAGTAGCATCAAAGCCAAAGGCTTTGCACTTCTTACACTTACAACCTCTGTGTGCAAGGCTAATAAATCTAAAGAAGTATTAGCATTATAAAAACATACCTTGGGGTTGGGGATTTGGCTCAGTGGTAGAGCGCTTGCCTAGAAGCGCGAGGCCCTGGTTGGTCCCCAGCTCCAAAAAAAAAAAAAAAAAAAAAAAAATACCTTGAAGGTGCCTTTTTACTCTGGTCCAATTATGCTGACTCTCATTATACATTTTTGGAGTAATCCAGATTCATAGTTATTGAGTATGATGTTCTAAATAGCTTCTGATTCTTATTCCTTGTACCTTATTTCCCATTATCTGCAGTATACCATTTAATGTGTCAATTCTTGTTCTAACCATCTATCTGAATCCTCTTATACTCTGGGTCCCTCATTATATTTTCTGCCAGATGATCCACAAAACTAGCTGTTTGCATTTCCTGTGCTAAAGATTATGGAGAAGTAGTAGCACTGTCTATAAGTGTTATAAGAGGACCAGTATCAGCAATGATCAGCCCAACTATGAATTTGTTCCTTGCCAGAGTGTGATCCAATTCTTCCAGTATTTGCAAACATTCTTTTCAGAATACCAGGGTTCTGAACCATTAAACGGAAGCATAACAAATGAAAGTTGATGAAGTATCATAACAGAATGCACAATGACATGTACACGATTAGTCAAATTACAGTCATAGCAAATTACATTGAATCTGGACCCATGCAATTATTCCAGTGCAATTGTCACAGGTTACATTAAACATTCATTTGCCCAATCAACACATAAGTCAAAAGTACTCGAGCCATTATAGAACCTGACAAGAAACGTGGTTGTTTTCAGAGTAAACCTAAGGAAGTTCCCTTTTGACCTAGTATTTCAGCCTATAGAGTAGTGTTGTGGTAAATACTTCATCCCAGATATGCCCTTGCAATGAAAACACAATTCAATTAATATGAGTATGAGCTGCACACGTAGACTGGGCAGATGTACCACTCCATACTACTCTATTCCCTAGACATGAGACCCCTCATAAATTGTGGTTTCTCCTGACCATGCACTTCAGCTCCATTTTCCTTTTACTCCTCTTCCTTCATCCTTCCTTTCTCTCTTTTCTCTCTCTCCTCCAAACTTCTCAGCTCCACTTCCCTTCCCCTTCCCAGTCACCTGTTTTAGCCATAATTTTACAAGTTGAAATGGGAGAAGGTTCCGATGAAGTCACCTAAGTAGGTGATTCACTCCTCTTTCTAGGCAGCCCTTCTTAAGGAAGCAGAATTATTGTCAAAATCTAAACAGCACTATGGCAACCCATAACACGTAGGAGAACGGATGCCATATCTCTCTTCTCTCTCTGCTTCCTGCTGATATTAGGACATTGCAAAGTGGCCCAGGAAGGCTGAAATGGTAGTCCAAGGCTGAATATATAAAGTATCTGATTAGCTAATCCAGATAAAAGACAGGGACCAATCACATCAGCTGGATGGGCTAACATCAGCTTTCAGCAATTCCAGAGTTGAGTAGCTTCACAGGTGATTCCTGGATGGAGTCTGCCAGGCAGGTAAAAATCTGCCAAGTCAAATATAGACTAGGAACAGAAATTAAAATTGTATAGTTGTTGGGGAAGGTAAGAAATCCCAAGACCAAGAGGAAATTCATTTTCAATATCAGGCAGGTCTATATATCCGGAGTCCATTTGATCTGTGACAGGAAGACCTTAGGATTCACGTCACTAGTTTCCTTGATAGTTTACCAATGGATGTTCACCAGTATTTAGCATTGTATTGAAATCTACAGTAGTTAACTAGTGTCTCAGGAAAAGAAACCTAGTAAACACTATAGGTTTAGGTTAAAATGCACAAAATACTTTTTCCTCAATCCAGAGGGCTAGACATCCTGATTGAACAGAATTATTTTTAGCATGATGAGAAGCATCTTTTAATTTATATTCAGAAGACAACCAAAGGGAAATTAAAATCTTGAGATTGAGACTGAATTGTAAACTGCCAATGTTCCATTAGCTTATCAGAACTTCGTTGATCAATGTTAAAATTCTGAGCTTTGAAATAACAAAGCATGTTGGGGAGAACAGGAAATATTTCTCATTTTTTTTATACCTTAGATCATTTCTTAGAACTCCATAACTTGTATTTATGTCTTAAAACATCTTCTTAGAAGCCCCAACATTTGTAACTGACATTTACCAACTAAACCCAGAATTGCTCCTGTCTACAGGAAATATGGGGACAAAGGAAAGGTCATCCAGAGACTGCCCTGTGTTACCATAAAAGCCACCCCGGTTCCTGGTTGAGCAAAGGCTTAAAACCACGTGACCCTCAAAGGGACGGTAGATATTTTGCTTGATTCCTGGGAAACCAGGTCCCTTCATTAGCAGCAGCCCTCTATAGATTTGTGGCCATCAGTCACACAATGGCAATGCCCCAAACCCTTCTATAGGTAGAGGTTGTGATCACAGGTCATGTAATCCCAAAACAGATCTCCTTTATAATGAGGTACCTAAAGGCCTGGAGGCTTAGCCAATGAATTTCTCTTCTCAAACATTCCTCCTTTCAAAAGTTATTTAACCCACGCCCACCCTGAGAAGTGGAAATGGATTTACTCAGCCGCTTTCCACCATGACAGAAAACGCCTTAAAACTACAGACTTCCTCTTTTCATAATGATCTGCCCTGGGGAGCCACAGAGTAGGCCTTTGCCTATAGAGCGCCATCTAAACTCCCACAGAAGGTCTCCCTGAACTCCCAGCGGTGGCCTCCACCAAACCCAAGCCTACCACTGTCAAGCTAAGGACTATCTCAGCAGCATCAACCAGCGCTCCCCCTCTCTTTCCAGGATAGGTCCAGTCTCATGGGCCTCCACTCCTTTCTAAGCTCTTCCGCGGCTTCCCGCGGTGCCTGAATGCACAAGAATATGAGAACCTGAAGGCTCTGGTATCCTTGCAGGCCCGGAAACCCCCAGGTCAGTCTGTGTCCCAGGCCTCAGACTGTGCTTGCTCCTGCCCTGAGGCCCAATACCCACCTGGTGTGGGGTAAGCAAGGTCAAACATCAAGGTCCTGCCTTCCCAGCAACTGAGCCCTGTGGGGTAGCTGGGAAGCAGAACCCATTAAGCTTACACTTCCCTACCTGAGTATCCATCCCATAGAGTCACCAAACCCAGACATTATTGCAGATGCCAAGAAGTGCTTGCTAGAGGAGCCTGATATAGCTGTCTCCTGAGAGGCTCTGCCATAGAATGACAAATTCAGATGGGGATGCTGGCAGCTGGAGTTAGGGAAAGGACTGAGGAGCTGAAGGGGTTTGCACGGCTCCAGTTGCATATGTAGCAGAGAATGGCATCAATGAGAAGAGAGGCCCTTGGTTCTGTGAAGGCTCAATGCCCCAGTGTAGGAGAATGCCAGGGTGGAGAGGTAGGAGTGGGTGGGTGGGGAAGCACCCTCACAGAAGCAGGGGGATGTGGGATCGGATAGGGGGTTTCAAGAGGGGAAACCAGGAAAGGAGATAACATTTCAAATGTAAATAAACCAAAGATACAATAAAATACATCTTTACTTGTATTCATCAACTTTAAACATCTTTCATCTGAAGCATTGTTTTATTTCTAAATCATCATCAAGTTCTTTTCCATCCTCTAACCTTTATCCCTTGCTTTCGTCAATCTCAAACATTTTTCATAAACATTTTTTCTCAGACCTTAACCTGCTGGGTTGTAACATAAATCACCCATGTCAGAGCTCAGGAGTCTGCAGCACCATGGTGATGCCGGGTGCAGGTCCACTGCAGCACCATGATGACGCCGGTGCACATCCACTGAGTCAGGAGTCTGCAGCACCATGATGATGCTGGTGCACGTCCACTGAGTCAGGAGTCTGCAGCACCATGATGATGCCGTGTGCACCTCCACTGAGTCAGGAGTCTGCAGCACCATGATGATGCTGGTGCACGTCCACTGAGTCAGGAGTCTGTAGCTCCATGATGACGCCGGTGCACGTCCACTGAGTCAGGAGTCTGTAGCACCATGATGATGCTGGTGCACGTCCACTGAGTCAGAAGTCTGCAGCACCAGGATGATGCCGTGTGTACGTCCACTGAGTCAGGAGTCTGCAGCACCATGATGATGCCGTGTGCACCTCCACTGAGTCAGGAGTCTGCAGCACCATGATGATGCTGGTGCACGTCCACTGAGTCAGAAGTCTGCAGCACCAGGATGATGCCGCGTGTACGTCTACTGCAGCACCATGATGATGCCGGTGCACCTCCACTGAGTCAGGAGGCTCTGACCAGCCCGGGGACTGTTGCTTTTTCTCTTCCTGGCCAAAGCATCCCAGAAGAAGGAGGCCTGCTTCCTTTCACTCTCCTTCTCCCAAACCCACTTCTTTCTCCTATCCTTAATCAATGGCCAAAGACTAAAAGTATCTGCAGATACTTTACCTAGTCTTACACATCAGTATACTTTTTAAGCCTTTCTCCAACTTTATTTCAGGTTGCTAACTTCATTGTAATTTCCTCGGGAAACCAAGGACAACCCTCTCTAAAAAATATAAATAACTACATAATTGCCCTACTTTAAGCATATGGACAAAAAGTATATGGCCCTTTCCCTCTTTTCTCTTTCTGAAGGCTTTTGCTTTATCCAACTGACTTAATTTTATTTTATTTTTTGATCTCTCTTACTTTTTTTGAATTTTGTTATTTACGTTTTCTAATGGCTTTTACTCCCCAAAAATATTCTCAGCACTGTACTCCCTTTTCCAAGCTCCCTTTCTCTTTCTGAGTGCTCACTTTCTTTCGAAGTGTCCTTCACTGTGGTCGGCATAGTCTTGTCTTATGTCGGGCACCACTTCCAGGAACCTGCTGGTAAGGTCAATGGGAACACCACCACTGCCGGTGTGAGGGTGATTATAGGAAAGATAGAAAGAGACAGATATGGGAGTCACCCACATAGAGCGACTCACTATAGCCTGTAACTCCAGTACCTGTGGATCTCTCGATATCTCTCTGATCTCGTCAGGTATCAGCAAATGTGCACCATTCATGCAGACAAGCCTTACACCATAAATTAAATATTCAAAAATTTTCAAATAACACACTTTCAATAATTTATCTCATAAATTGATCTCAATAAACTAAGAGCTTTATAAGAGGTTTAACTTTTCCACAATATAAAATGCAGTTGCTTACTAGATGAATTTAGTATCTGATTCATTTGTTCAACCAAATTCAGTTATAAAATGCAATTCACTACGATCTGGTTTAAGTATTGAATGTGGACCAGTGAGTATGATATAATCTATTCAGAGTTCACAAAATATATGTAAATGTATAAAAATAGTATAATAATATATTGGTTATTTTTGTTGAGGTGTTTAAAATACCAAAACTAATAATAACAACCCACAGAAGAGTATATTTCACATTTATGGTTCCACAGGATAAAAGTCCCTCAAAGCAAAAAGACAGGAGCAAGTGTAAGGTTTAGTGGCTGAAGTAAAAAGCTCAAAGATTATATCATCAATAACAAACACAAAAAGAATAAAGAATAAAATAAATATAAACTAAAAACCTAAAAATTTGGTCAGACTGTAAACGTTTAAAGGCTACCCTCAGTGACAAACTTACACCAGCAAGGCTATACTCATTCTTGAAACAATGTTACTAAACAGGCACCAAGTGTACAGATTTCTGAGCCTGTAGAAAATGTTCCTCCTAAGACCTACCACAAGCACATTGTACTCTCTGGTAATGTGTACCTAGGGACTGCAAAAGCTTATGATCATAGAGAGATTATAACTTAAAAATTAATATTGTAGGTTGGGAAAGTTACTACAGAATAATATTTATGTTGAGCCTTAGAAATTAAGAAGAGTGGGAGAAACAATTAACTTGTACATAAGTTTTTTTAAAGCTACAAATAATTTATCCTAATATTTCATGATAAATTTAGTTGGAATGCTTTGTGGCTTCCATGCTGAACATGAATTTGAATCTGTTATTGAGAGATCTATCAATCCCTGAAAGATATTACACAGACAAATTATTTAGTTTTTTTTCTATCTATACCTATTAAATATTGAATTTCAACTATAATTTTTAGTCCTCAACTCTAGTGTTAGAAATCTAAGGTGAGTGAAGGATTTACTCACCATATTTTAACTTAACAGCAATTATGAATTGTAAGAATCAGTAGAAGTTCCAAGGCTCTAGGACAAATGACTTTAAAGAGTCATGATGGTATAGAACTTTTAATTTTCTTCATGCATGAATATCATTAGTTGATGTCAGTGTATATTGAAACAGAAAAACTTATTAACAGAAGGATCATCGCATAACTCCAGTCTTCTAATAATAACATCATCGTTGTTGAGACAAAGCAGAAATAACTTGTGTGAAAGATGTTTGCTGGCCAGATGAGTAGGACAAGATAAATAAATTGTTTGGTTAAATGTCAAGATAACAAAGGAATAGAGAAGGACCTTCAGATATTTTACCTCAATTTTCAGGTAAGATGGTGGTAGTCCAAAAGAAAGAAGTCATAGTACGATGTTAATGGTAAAACATAATTTATCTGTGAGTTCCATAGTTTAACATATATCTAACAGAGAATGCTACCTCTCGTAAAGTTGGTTTTACTCATTCTATTTCTCACAAATATTAGCTTGCATTGGGATTTAAAAATATTCTCACATGAATATAATTCATGGTGGTAAAGTAAAGAAAAGAAGGGTGTTTTGGCACAGGGCCTCAATCATTCGTAGCATCAGACATAACACAGTAACAGAAATATTGGATAAATTTATTACTTCAAACTTTTCTCATTTTGCCTAAATGATGAACAGTATTTGTACACAAGCTTTCTAATATTCTTGTTGATTCATACCAATACGTTTTTGATCACATTACCATACCTCTGACTGATTCATGACAATGTATTTCTGTTCACATTTCTGGTTTACTAAGTAACTCCTTAAGACAGTGGCAGTGGGGATGGAGGAACTATTTTGAAGATCAAGTTTGCCATGCTGGGGAATAATTAGATAAAAGGTATAGGAGAACACTCCACAAAGACATGGTGCTCATGAAGATAGCAGGACTGAGGTATGAGTTAGAAAGCAAAGGATCAAAAAGGTTTTGTTTTTCAATTGTGTCTGATTTTGATCACTGTGTTTAAGCAGACAGCCATAAAATAAAGGGAATACTTCAAAGAGGCAAGAATCCAGAACATTTTTCAGGTAATGTCCAGAAACAACATCTTCTTCATGACATTTCTGTAAGTAGCTGTACTGAAGACAGGTTGCTTTGCTACAAGGTCCTCAAGGCTTGATCAATTTCTTTAACAATGTGGTTGAATTATTATACACAGAAGTAGAATGCCTCTGCTGATATGCATCTTACTGCCCAGTGAGTTATTTTTTGATACAAAACTATAAGACTATATGTTCCATGTCCCAACTGCCAGAATATTTTTTAACCTGTTATCTGCTTTGTTCACTTCACCTCAGTTGACGTGTTTCCTACAAGTTCACGTGTTTCTTTTAACATAAGTTAATTCGACTCTTGGAGACAAAAAGAAACATTTCTTTTTGTGGTCATCCAGGATGAGATGGCAACACAAGAGGTCTCAGTGACAATGCTTCAGGGACATATATCCAGGATCTGACATGTGGAGCACAGAAAAAAAAAGATGAAAAAGTGGCCTTTTGCTGAAAATGTGATAAAAGCAGTCTCTCACTAGAAGAAAACTAATAGCCAATGGAGGTAGATCCACCTAGGAGACCTGGAGGTCAGCATTTATTCAAGTTTAGATCAGAGAGTGAGCTTCCCCAGAAGAGGAAGCAGGAGATCTGAGAAAAGAAGCCTTCCTACAAAGGAAGTGCTCTATTCCACAGAGCTTGACTTCTATATCAGTCAAGCTATAGGACTTTACACAGAGAGAAGCTTCCTGCCCCACATCTACAAACAGTAGGCATATCTCGGATTCTTGAACAAACATTCTACAAGGTCATTTTTTTACTACTGCCCTTTATGACTTGTAGCAAATGAATAATACCAATAAGCAGAATCTCTTACCCTGGAGGAAAATTGCATTCTTTATACACACTTTTAAAAAGCCAACACATGAAGCCCAATTATGAAACACAGATCAAAGAGGATGTTTCTGGAAGATCACAATGATTTATGCCAAATACAGAAAACATTCTAGCACTCAGAGGTCACTTTGAACATCCAAATGATTGTTAACACAAAGATATTCAGTGTTCCTTTGATATAGAGTTCTGGAGGTAAAATCTTAGACAAATAAACAAAAAAACACAGACAGCAGTAAAACTACAGGAGTGAGAATATGCTAGATGTAGCCAATAATCCTAATGGAAAATGTGTTTTTAAATGCATTTTTGATTAAAATAAAATATCAACTCATCCCTTCGTATTCCAATGACCATTTCTTTAACTACTTTCTTATCCTTCTCTACATTGATAGTCTCTCTAAGTTTAGTATTGTTACATATACATTATATATATATATATTATATGCACAAATAAATAAAGATGTTGAGTCCACTTTTATTGTTTGTATGTATATGGTTCTAAGCTTACCACTTTTTTTTTAACCTCTTACAGTTTGATTAAATTATATTTATTTGTAAGGAAATACATTCAGAACTTTTAGATTCAAGTATATTTGACATTAAATCATTCCTTACTTTTTTACTCAAATACCTCACTTTGATTGTATTAAGATGTTCTTTATCTCTGTATTTTATTTCTAGTTATAAAAATTTTATTTGTTTACTAAAGATGCCTCAGAAAGATTTTATAGTAGAAGATATGGTCACAGATTTGGAGATTTTGTCCTTTACATCGTAACCTTTTTATGTTATAAAAATGAAGAAATAAGGCTATAGTTCATGAAGAAAATAGAGAATTTCAGGTTTTTCTTTTCAATGATCAATACATTAATTTAATATAAGCATCAACAATAAAAAGAACATCTAAAATACATCTAAGGATCTGTAATACTAGTAATTGGGAGATGCAAGGAAGTAGCTCAGATACCCTTGTCAAAACGCTCATATTTGCAGTCAACTTGATTCACAAGTCCCTGTCTCAACTGAATGAAATAGAAATAAATAAAACATAAAAATTATAGTAAAAGGTTGAATGCGGCAAAATTATGTTTAATATAAATAAAATTAGTTTTGGATTTGTATGCAAAAACAGCAACCCATTTGGATAGCATGTGAAGGAGGAGTGTCTATAGCTGTGAATGCTCTCCAGACTATTTAGGGTGTGAACGTGTACCAACAGCAGGACCAGACTGCCAGACTGATAAAAAACAATGGCTTCATTATTGGTAATAATTGGCGAGCATTGGCAGTCTCTCTGTTAGCAGTCTGCTGTCAGACCATATATGTGACTCTGATCCGAATTGTTCGGTGTCAGTTTAAAGGGCAAAGCAAATTAATGATATGTTCAGAGGAAGTGTTCAGGACCTTGTGAGCTTTAACAGTGAAGTACAGGAATTAATAAAGAAAATAGAAATGTTTACTATGGAAAATGAGGGAACTTCAAGGGCAAACGGTTCATTCTATGAACAGCAGGTCTGAAAGAAATATGTGAAAGGCCACCTCTTGTAAATAATTAAAACTATGTCAGAAGTGAAACTAACATGTTTTTTATACATAATAAAATCTAAGAAGGAAGTTCCTTATTATGCAACTCTCTTTGAAATATCAATACCTTGAATTTTTTTCCAGAAAATGACCATAGTTTTTCCATTCTCAAATTTTGATCCTATGTTTAAACAGTAATATATATATATATATATATATATATCATTGATTTACATTATGTGTATGAATGCTTTACCTGTTGGATCCTCTGGAACTGGGGTTACAGGTAGTTGAGAACCACCATGAGAGCACTGAGAATTAAACTGAGTCTTCTTTAGGGGCGGCCGGCATAATTAACCACTGAACCGTCTCTCCAGCTCTAAAATGATTTCTTAAGCATATCCATTATATTCTAGATTTATGATGTTTTATAAAGTGAACCTAAATATATTTTCTCAAGAAATGGCAGGTCTACAGTTTTTTCCAACCTGTAAAATGATGGGTTAGATCAGTATCATTTGTGAATTCTGTCAGAATCAGTTGCATTCCTGTATCATACACAGAAGACATTCTTATTCAATAAAAGCAAACAGTAAAGAACAT
Source organism: Rattus rattus (assembly GCF_011064425.1). Lineage (NCBI taxonomy): Eukaryota > Metazoa > Chordata > Mammalia > Rodentia > Muridae > Rattus > Rattus rattus. Next base: position 72,442,403 of record NC_046157.1, read on the forward strand.
CCACAGACTTTTATTAAATATAAATCTTCATATTTTTGCACTTCATTGTAGGACCAAAGTCCTGTGTATAGGATTGCACAGCTAGCTTGGCAAGGCCATGCACTAAAGGAAGATGTTATGAACATTGGTGATATGCACAATTCTGATCAAGGAGGTAATACAGTCCTCCTCTGAGGCTATAGAAAAATGTACCCGCTGTTTCTTCTGACAATACATAACTGGACATAGAAGAACAGAAAAGACCAGGGAAATTACCATGGAAGCAGGTTTCGTTTGTTCATTTTTCTGTCTGTTTTTAGGCATCAGCATTTGGAAATCTTCATTAAAGTATGTGCTTCCTTCCAAACTGCCTTGCTCCTCTTTATGTGTAAGAATGGACTAAACCTGAAGCCAGCCCAGGCTTGTCAAGAGTTGCCTTGTTCATTGTATCTCTTCTGCTTTTTTTTTGCATCTCTTGTTTTCTTCTTAATTCAATACGACTGACTATTCATTTTAAAACCAAATATATTCTAGACCAGATCAATAAAAAACAATTATCTACCTTTCTGTTCAATCCCGAATCAGTATGGACAGTTTTAAGAATTTTCCCTAATTTTTTGGTTTCTTTAAAGTCCATTGATTGGCTGAGACCTTTACATCTTTTGGCTCCACTTTCTCTGAATTCCATTCAGTACTCTTTTTAAAAGAATCTATTCTAATTTTTACTATTATACTTTGCATTGGAAGCAAAACACCATCTTAAGGGAACCTGATTCACACAATACCTAAGTTTCATAAATGTGTAGTTTGGTCTATAATGCTTTCTAGACTACATGCCCACCTTAAAACAAGAGGAAAGAGTCCCAAACTGAGACTGCCTTTCCTCCATCACTTAGGTTTTATTCCTCCTGACATTTATCATGACTTGACATATTACTTACTATGTTTTTGGTTTGTTTTTATTTTCACACTGCAATTCGAAGACCACAAGGGGAATAAATTTAACACATTGGGATAATTTATGTGCTTAACAAGGTACAATGAGTAACTCTATAAATTATTTCTCATGCTCTTTATTCATAATCCTATTAAAATTTTATTATTTGGTGACATTTAATTCTTAATTGTATGAAATACAATTAAGAAAGAAGAGGCATGCATTTTATTTCACCACCTCATTGTGAAAATATGTCTCAAAGAGGTTATAAGACTTTTCCAAGGTCTTTTATAAATTTCAATCGCAGTTATCAATCTGTGTTTGATTTCCAAGGTTTTCTCCATGAAACTCTCTTTGTCTTTTGGGAAAATAAATAAAGAGTTCTTGTGCATGAAATGTCCCTGCATGAGCTGCTAACTGTAAGCACAAAATAGAGTTAGTAACTTTAAGAGATGCCCCCCATAAAAGAATGGATTCACAATGACAACAACCTTAAAGAAAGATAATAACCAATGGCCTTTAAATGTTCTAGTCCAGTCATTTGCTGCACATCTCATAAGAGGAGGGCATATGATGATGTGCATGTTATAGATCTTTGTTCTGAGATTCCTATGCCATAATCAAAAAAAATCTATGAAGAATAAATAGACTTAGAAGGAATTTCATTAACAATGGGGTAATTTGCATGGGGACAAAAAGTCCTATGTACACAGATAAGCACTGAAAAAGGCGGGAAAGTTAAAAGCACAGCTTACGTCTTAAATGGAATGAAGCGTGTAGCTGCTGTCCCTGGAAGGCCAAGAATGAAGTTCTTTTACAAGCTGGTGAAACTTTCCTGTCTGGTGAGACAAAGTCTACCTTTATCTCCCCAAATTTACTTACGGTACCCCCTTTCCATTTCAAACCTTGAGTATTGCTTTTAGGCCATAAAACTTAAATAATTGATATCACGTGTGTTTCACGGCAGCCTAAGCGACTTGTATATTATCTTAGGGCTAGACCAATGATGCCACCCTAGAGCTTTATATTTACCTCAGTCAATTCCTAGACCCTAAACCTTGGGCATTATCTCTTAGTACCCATTACTGTGAAAAAAGCCAGAGGTCCTTTGTAAAGAATCTCAGTACAAATATGTGTTAAATTGTTGTGTACTTGGGACTAAGTTAACTGTTATCTGAATACATTTTTTTAAAATATGGCTAAAGTAAAATTATCTGGACCAGACACTAGAAGTCCTAGGCCAGCACTGGTTACAATGATATTGTGTTCAGCCAAGTTTCATTTTTCGCTCACCCAGATCTCTTTTTCTCTGTCTGATTTAAGCCTGCAAGGTAACAATCACACATTTGTAACAAAGATATATGGGTATTTGCAGCTGAATGGATGGGAATTAGAGCCTTTTCCCTCCTCTTATAGTAGGTGTTTACTTGAGGTATTATAGAGTACAGGCGCACCACACATGTTTGAGCTCCATGTTAAAATTCTGCCATATGAACTAGTCAAGAAGAGATGTCCAATCGTTACCCTTTAAATATACAGTGTGATTTATTTTGTGGCCCACGATGTATCACGCCTATCTGACTATAATTCTAAGGGGGATATTCATTGTTCCTGACTATAACTCTAAGGGGTATTCGCTGTGCTCCTTTTGCTTAAGTCACTACATATATCACCCTGTGCTGTATAAAATTTCAGTTTAAATTATTACAACTGCAAAACTGTCTTCAAAAAAGAAGGCCACCAGAATCGGATGAAGTCGAATATCTGAAAAAAATGTGGAAACAAATAATATCTCAGGAATACAAATAGAAATTCCCCCATTGCACTCTCTAAGAAATTTCCCTCTAACTTATTTTTCTAGATATGTTAAGCCAAGTCTGCCATATCTATCTCTCCCTCAATTATAGCAAACAATCTTGTGCCAAATACGCATTTGAAGAGATGTGGCTTTCTAAAACAACACATGTTTTCACTGTAACTGATGAAAATTTATGCTAGAGTGGCTGAACATCACTGAAAAATATAGTTAGATAAATGGAACAATAAGCTGTGTTTACCATTGTAAGATTCTACGATCACTTTTCCTGCCGTTATGAAATCTGACCACATCTAAGGCAAGTCCATCATTGTTTAGCTATGATGCCAATAATCCTAACAAACATAATTCTATAAAGTAATATAGGCATTAATCAAATTAATCTTGAATTGGCTTGTTCAAAACAGACAAATGTAATTATAATATACAGTTAAAAACTATTGTTGAGACTATCGCTATTTATAAAGAAGAAGAAGAAGAAGAAGAAGAAGAAGAAGAAGAAGAAGAAGAAGAAGAAGAAGAAGAAGAAGAAGAAGAAGAAGAAGAAGAAGAAGAAGAAGAAGAAGAAGAAGAAGAAGAAGAAGAAGAAAAGAAGAAGAAGAAGAAGAAGAAGAAGAAGAAGAAGAAGAAGAAGAAGAAGAAGAAGAAGAAGAAGAAGAAGAAGAAAATAATCCATTTTGAGGAAATCTCTTATGCTGTAAATAGTCTTAATGTATATGCAGTATGTATAAAGGTGTTTTGAAGAGAAAGAAAAGTATTAAATTGAATATGTAACTCAGAAATAGATTGCTTGACTATCAGTTAGAAAACCTTGAACTGGAGCCTCAAGATTAGGAAAAGAACAATACAATGGAGAATACATTTATTTTCATTTTAAAAGCATGTATTTTCATTCATGCATAGGCATGAGTTATTTCAGAAGTTAACATGAGAAACAGCCTCAAAATTTAACTATTTACCTTAATAAACAACATAATTTTTAGTGTGCAAGTGTGTGATCTGACTAAAATTAAGTAATAACTCAGAAAATTGAGAGACAAAAAAAATCTAAGAAAAATTTACTTACTGCGTGTTATAGGCTAAATAAAAGTGTTCAAAATGTAAAAGCATGAGACTTCCTTACAGAATGCTAAATTGATAGTATTCAACTAGTAAATTCAATTTAAAGATCACAGTTGACTGTATGTCTCACACTTAATATGCTATAAGTAATTTCCATTTAGTCTTTCTATGCTTTTTAGATTTACTGGCATTTCTTGCCACATTATTTGAGTTATATAGATGGGTTCCATGCTCATATTGTAGTGAGATTTTATTAAATTGAAAAATGAAGCTTGTATTAATTTCAAGTGCTGTTTTAAAGCCATCTGAACCTAAGTAGGACAATGCATTTATCTTTTGGATTTTAACATACTGGTTCTTCAACATTGCTAGTACTCTGAGGGACATAATACTGAGGACTGCCTCTGCTTTATTTATTTAGGAAGTCTATGCTGATCAACACTTCAATACTAATTTTAAATGGATTATACTATGGCAAAGTTGATGAATGAATTAGAATTCACAGACTGATTATTAAAAAAAATTGTTGCCTCTCCTATTTTCATTGTCAGTTTAAGAATCATGCATTGAGAGAGAGGGGCAGGGGAAGGGGAAGAAGTGGGAAAAGGAGGAGGAGGAGGAGGAGGAGGATGAGAAGAAGAATGAGAAGAAGAATGAGAATGAGAAGAAGAAGAAGAAGAAGAAGAAGAAGAAGAAGAAGAAGAAGAAGAAGAAGAAGAAGAAGAAGAAGAAGAAGAATTATTTCTGCTTGCTTTAGTATCTATGAACGGATATATATGGGGAGAGATAAATCAAACATAGGTATTAGTTAATTAACTTGAAAAGTATAGGACATAGTATATTATTACATCTGTGTTTCACAGGAATAAACATTTTAAGTTACAGCAATTCTGCTATTTCAAAAAAAGGTTTTCTTTTATTTTAATGACAACTTAAACATATATATTATTTGTGTTATTAATAAATGAGAGTCCATATTGTGAGATTAATTTACTGTACAATAAGACAAGGCAACATTTTCCTCACGTTCTTAAACATGCTTTCAAAATCACATCTTCAGATGCCCCCAAGAAAGCATCAGCGTTATATCATACACCAATCTGACTTGTATCATATCACACTAGCAGTAATATAAAGTTCCTAAGTGAAACAGATATTGAACCTGAAATTTTTGACAGGGTAAATACAGGGCTGTCATTTCAAATGTGTAACACTATGGGTTCAGCAAAGTATTCAGGCTGTGGAACCACATTCAGTCACGCACACAGCCAATGTCTCACAACACTTAGGAATGGGAGGCTATTGATTTTTACTTAACAACACTGCTGAAAGCCTGAATTTCATTCCCAGATTGGATTAATACTATCTCTCATGGTGCTTAGTACTTTCATTCAGAAATGGAATTAATTCCCTTCAATAATTACGAGGTAAGAGAAATAAACTTGCACATACCAGCATTCTAAAAGGGGAGGTGATTATGACATGTTGTGCAGTGAGATGTTTCCAATAACGACTGTACCAGAAACTTTGCTGGACAAAATTTACAATACTTTTAAGCCTGTGTGATTATCTGCCTTTTGTCCATCTTCTGTTTGATTTACTCACCCATCTATATCTTACCTGAGAATGCTTTGTATCTGAGATCATGTTTCATAGGGATCTATCTTCTTGCCTGCTTATAAATTCTTTCTTTGGATAATTAAGTTCTAAACCCTTAACCTACTAAATGCTCTTGGTAAATGTGTTTGTTGAATGAATTAGCAAAATAATGGGTTAAGAATACACATTTGTCAAGTTATCTGGATTCAGATGAGTGTGTCAGTCAGTCCGATTCAAGAACTGCACTAACAGCCAACCATCAGACTGAGCATGGGGACCCCAATGAAGGAATTAGGGGAAGAATTCAAGGAGATGAAGAGGTTTGCAACCCTACAGGAAACAACAATATCAACCAACCAGAATCCCAAAGCTCCTAGTAACTAAACCATAAACCAAACAGTATGCATGGAGAGACCCATGGCTCCAGCTGCATAGGTGGCAGAGGATGATCTTAACTGACATGAATGGGAGGGGAGCCCCTTGGTCCCGTGCAGGCTTGATGACCCAGTGTAGAGGAATGCTAGAGAGTTGAGGCAGGTGTGGGTGGGTGGGGAGCACCCTCATAGAAGCAATGGGAGGGAGAGGGAGGTGGTGGAGTCAAAACTGGGAAGGGGGACAACATTGGAAATGTAAATAAATAAAATGACCAATAAAAATGAAGGGACAAAAAGAACTACACTAAACATGTTGCTGGCCATTTTGCTGGCTAGAAACAGACAAATTGATAGAAAGGAGGAAGCTAGCTGGGGTAACAATCTAGACCTTCCTGGTATGACTTTGTTAGGATTTGAGGTAATCAATCAAAGGTGAGAACTCCTGTACCACTGTTCCTCATTAACATGATAAATCCCTTCAAACTTTGAGGCAAGGAACCTTCCTTTTTATGTTAAATTCATCAGATATTATGCCACAACAATAAGAACAAAAATAACTATTTAGGAAGACATGTTACAGGCATTTGTTAGACATGTTCTTTTTGTTTTGTTTTGTTTTGGTTGGTTGGCTAGTTGGTTTTGTTGTTATTGCTGTTGTTTTTCCTTTGAAACTGGAATATATTGACTTACTAGGAACACACTATATTCCTATTAGGAAAGAGATTTGTAAAAAAAAAATATAATGATTATGGTAGAACATTGTCTCACATACCAGAAAACTTAAATATCTGAGAATATATTGTCCACGTGGTGTTAATAGCAGGTTACTAGAAGGAATGTCTGAAATAAATGGAATTTTCTTCTATTATGAGGATATTCAGCTTCTTTCTTCTTGTGGATAACCTAGTGATTGCCCAAGAATCCAGTCCTACTGGTCATCTTCTGTCATGCCCAAGCAGCTAATGGTACTCATGTCTTCACTAATTGATGGGATATAGAAGGTTACTCTATTATTGATAATAAAAATCAATACCATTAGTCATTTTAGTTTCTTTTAAAATACTGTAATCAAACTTAAAGCCCACAGAGGTGTTCCATATACAATTTCTCACTCATCTATTTATTACCAGTAATGTAAATTGACTTTATTGACTGTAAAATGAGAAATACACACACACACACCTCCACACACATCTATTAGCATATATGTATGCATGTAAACATATAAATATAAATATGAATATATAGAGAGAGAGAGTGAAAGGAGAAGAAAGGGAGGGCAAGGAGAGAGAAATATAGCTGACCTCACTGAGTAGTTGAAATCTGTATAAAGATTTGAATGAGGGGAGGTTGTTAGCCATCTCCTGAGAGAAAAAAACATTTAATCTGGCTTTTGATATAATATTTCATATATCAAAAATGTTGTTTGCTACAGTAAGAACTTATTGTAGAATAAAATATTAAAAGGAAATAAAAGTCTCCACATTTCTACCTCTCTGGAATTTCAATGAACAGTGAACAATGATAAATGAGAAAAAGGTGTGTGCTCTATCATTAATGGAAGTTGGAATAGTTATGTCAGAAATAGCTGAACTAGGAAGGTTCAGCCTCCTATCTACCTTAAAAATATATTGTAAACATATACACAAGGACATCGTCCTATCCAGAAACCAGTTGAGGCTGCAGAATCAGAGACAAGCTTGATGCGGAGAAATGCCACAGTGAATTGGGTAAAAATACTCATTTTCTCTGTGACTACTTCACTTCTTAGTCAGTACTGCTCAGCTCAGCTCACTGCTGTTCCCTCAGGGAGAGAAAAGAATGGGATGTGTCTAATTCCAGTTTTTGGGAGGACTGCCAAAGCACTGGTGTTTGTCTCCATTCATAGAGAGTGCCAAGAAAAATCTAAATCCTCTGTATGCCTAGGGCATGCTTAAACAAGGGGATCAAGGTTAGGTGAGCCTGTAACAGATAGCCTAGGAAGGCTCAATTTGATCACGCACGACTCAAAGTCACTACCATAGGAGTAAGGAAAGTAAAAGAGAGGTTGTCCAACATTCTGGTTTTTGGAGTACTTTCCAGAGAGCTGATATCTGTCTCACCTAATTTAGAGACTGATCAAGATCTAGTACACTTTTGAAGTCTGAGTTCTCTTGAGAACAAGGGTACGACAGCAGCAGCAGCAAAACCAACGACCACCACACAACAAGACCTTATTATTATTAAATCAGAAAAACCTCAGTCCTCCAAAGAGGGAACAAAAGATTATGGACCCATGAGAAAGAACACAGGAAATTTCTCTATGTGAAAAATAATTATAAGCAGGAAGAGCCTCATCCCTCTATAAGGGTTCCAGAGTTCCTGATATCTTTATCCAGTGCACTAAAATAATTTTGTACTATGAAATCCATCTATATAGACTGGGACAGGTGGGTTAGATTACTGATTTATTTTGCTATCTGTCATTGTTGTTGTTGTTTTTGTAACAGGTTCCCATTGTATATTCCTTGTTGGCCTTGGTATTCCTACCTGATTCTCAACTTGTAGGGTTGTAAGTTATGCAATATTCTATGTCTTACTTAAGTGTCTGTCAGAATGTCCAAAATCCACAATAGGAAGAAATTAATTATATGAATAATAAAAAGAGTTAATAAGTTATAATAAATAAAACAGAATGAATTATTTTGAATTGACCCTCCTAGAATTGTGTACTACATAAAGTATAATTAACTTTATGAAATTCAAATTCACATCTATGTAATATAAGAATCTTTGAAAACACAACTTCCCATGTACCAATAGTGTAAATGAGAAATAAAAATAACATGCATATAATGGTAGTACCAGAAATGAGATAATAGATGCCTTTGCTTTCTTACTCTTTTCCTATATAAAATACATTAGGCTGAGAATCTCATATGATCAGAAACTCAATCTAATGTTAAATACCAGCCTAATTTCTCCTAAATGATGCCTTACATCTATGTAGTCACCTAAAAAGATATGTGGCTCTTTTCAGTCTCCATTATAAGAGCAACTTCACAGATTAGTCCTCATAGTTCTTCTTAAAACCAAGTGTTTGGAGGTATCAATGACTTTTAGAAAAACCAACATACTCATAGAATAACGAAAAATAAAGACTACAAAGAGAAGCTCTGAGCTGAAGAATACAATGACTAAACTTCACAGAAGGAGACAAAATCAAGCAAAAGTATTGGTGATATAAAGGAAACATTTTTACATCAACAATAGAGATCAGAATAAAAACTAAAGATAGTGATTAGGTCTGAGTGCCTTATAGAACAACATCAAGATGGCCAAATTATAGGGATTACAGCTAATGTGGAGAAATATTGATTATATCATTCCAAGTAAAAAGTAAATAAAAATTTAAAAACTACTCAAAAGAACCAAACTGAAAACACTATTGTTTTTAATTTTTTATTTATCTTTACATTCCAGATTTTTGTTGTTGTTGAAGTTGGTTTTCTTAATTGTATATTTTTTATTTACGTTTGAAATGTTATTCCCTTTCCTGGTTTCCTAGTCATAAACCCCTTATCCCATCCCCCTCTCCTTCTATAAGGATGTCCCCCGTCACCAACCAAACCCCTTCCTGCCCCCAACCACATTCCCCTACACTGGGGGTCCAGCCTTGGCAGGACCAAGGGCTTCTCCTTCCATTGGTGCCCAAAAAGGCCATTCTTTGTTACATATGCAGCTGGAGCCATGGGTCTGTCCATGTATGGTCTTTGAGTACTGGTTTGGTCTCTGGGAGCTCTGGTTGGTTGGTATTGTATTCTTATGGGGTTGCAAGCCTCTTCAGCTCCTTCAATCCTTTATCTAATTCCTCCAAGGAGGACCCTGTTCTGTTCTCAGTTCAATGTTTTGCTGCTAGCATTTGCCTCTGCATTTGTCATGCTCCGGCTGAGCCTTCCATGAGACAGCAATATCAGGCTCCTGTCATCATGTACTTCTTGGATTCATACATAGATATTATGTAGTTTTGGTGCTACACACACACACACACACACACACACACACACACACACACACACGTGGGCTGTATACCCATGTGAGGCAGATTGCAGATTTTATTCCCCTCCTGATCCTCCTTCCAACGGTTCCACATCCCATACCTCCTCCCCGTCCCCAACCCATGCCCACCCCTGTCTGCACGAGGATGTCTCTACAACCCACCCCACCAGACCTTTAAATTTCCTTGGACCTCCAGTCTCTTGAGTGTTAGGTGAATCTTCTCTGATTGAATCCAGACCCAGGAGTCCTCTGCTGTGTATGTGTTGGAGGCCTCTTCTCAGCTGGTGTATGCTGCCTGCTTGTTAATCCAGTGTCTGAGAGATCTTGGGGATTCAGGTTATTTGAGACTGCTTGTCCTCCTACAGGGTTGCCCTCCTCCTCAGCTTCCTCCAACGTTTCCCTAATTCAACAGAGGGGACAGCATCTTCTCTTTATTGGTTGGGTGCACATGTCTGCAATTGTCTCTTTCAGCTGCTTGTTGGGTCCTTTGGAGGGCAGTTATGACAGGTCCATTTTTGTGAGCACCCCATAGCCTCATTAATGGTGTTAGGACATGGGGCTTCCCTACATTGGGTCTATCCCTGAACCTTCTTTTCCTTAGGCTCTTCTCCATTTTCATCCTTACATTTCTTCCAAACTTCCTGTTTCCATCAGAGTTTTAACTATGGGATAGCAACCCCATGCCTCACTTGATGCCCTGTCTTTCTGCTGGAGGAGGGCTCAACAAGTTCCCTCTCCCCACTGTAGGGCATTTCATCTAATGTCCCTCCCTTTGAGTCCTGAGGGTCCCTTACCTTTCAGGTCTCTGATAAATTCTGGAAGGTCCTCCTAACCTCCTTCCTCTTGAGGTTACCTGTTTCCATTCTTTCTACTGGCCCCCCAGGGCTTCAGTCCTTTTCCCCCTACCCAATACCAGATCATATTCCTCCTTCCCCCACCTCCATTCCCTTTTCCTCCCTTATCCCTACTTTTCGCCCCCATTGCTACCCCATTGTGGTTGCTTTCTTCTCCCTTTCAAGTGGGACTGAGGTATCCACACTTGGGCCCTTCAGCTTGTTGAATTTTTTGAGTTCTATGGACTGTATCTTGGGTATTCTGTACTTTTTTTTGGCTAATATCCACCTATTAGGGAGAACATACAATGCATGTCCTTTTGGGTATGAGTTACCTCACTCAGGATGGTATTTTGTAGTTCCATCCATTTGTCTGCAAAATTCAGGATGTCTTCATTCTTAATAGCTGAGTAGCATTCCATTGTGTAAATTAACCATATTTTCTGTGTCCATGCTTCTGTCCTGGGACATCTGGATTGCTTCCAACTTCTGGCTATCACAAATAAGGCCACAATGAACATAATGGAACACATTACCCTGTGGGACATCTTTTGGGTATGCCCAAGAGTGGTATTCCTGGGTCTTTAGGTAGGTCTATTTCAATTTTCTGAGGAATCTCCAAGTTGATTTCTATAGTTTCCAGTTTGCAACAAAAATGGAGGCAACCCTGGAGATGGAAAACCTGGGCAAGAGAACAGGAACAAAATGCAAGAGATGAGAGAAAAACTCTCTGGCATAGATGATACAATAGAAAAAAATGTATGCATTGGTCAAAGAAGATGTCAAATGTAAAAAATTCCTAACTAAAAAATCAAAAAATTTCGACACAACAAAAATACCAAATTTAAGAAAAATAGGAATAGAAGATGGTGAAGATTCCCAGTTCAAAGAGTCAAAACACATCTTCATCAAAATTATAGAAGAAAACTCCTTTAACCTGAAGAAAATGATGACTATTATCTTACAAGAAGTAACAGAACACCAAATGGATTGAACCAGAAAAGAAAACCCTCTTGCCCTATAATAATCAAAATATTATTAAAAGCTCCAAGGGAAAAAAGAAAAGTAACATATAAAGGCAAAACTTCACCTGACTTCTAAACAGAGACTCTAAAAGTCAGAAGAGCTTAGACAGATGTCTTGCAGACCCTTCAAAAACACAGATGCCACTCTAGACTACTATACCCAACAAAACTCTCAAGTATCATAGATGAAGAAACAATATGTACTAACTTAGTCCTACAGAGGAAACCAGGGAAACCCCATCAGAAGAAAGATAAATATACCCCCAAAACACAAGAAATTAATCATCTCATAGCAAAATCAAAAGAGTGCACACACAGAGAAGAGGAGGGGAGAGAGAGGAGAGAGAGAGAGAGAGAGAGAGAGAGAGAGAGAGAGAGAGAGAGAGAGAGAGTCACACACTCAAATACCACCAACATCAAAATAACAGGAAGTAATAATCATTGGTCATTAATATTTCTCAACATCTGTTGACTCAATTTCCCAATAAAAAGAAACAGGTTAACGGACATGATATGTAAACAGATTCTATTACTCTGACCCATACAAGAAACACCTGAACAAAAATGATAGATATTACCTCACAGTAAAGGGTTAGAAAAAACTGTTTTCAAAGCAAACAGACACAAGAAACAAGTTGAAGGACCCATTCTAAAATTTACTAAAATTTTACAAACCAGATGGCTAAAGATGAGCGTACAAACATAATTAGCAGAAGCCAATGTAATATGGCACCATCAGAACTAGAAGTTATCAAAAGAGATGGGGAAGGACATTTCATACTCATCTAAGAAAAAATATACAATGATGATATCTCAGTTCTGAACATCTATGCCCCAAACACAAGGGGACCCACATTCATAAAAGGAACTTTACTAATGCTCAAATCATACATTGACCTCCTCATAATAATAGTGGGAGACATCGATACCAGACTCTTACCAATAGACAGGTCATTGAAACAGAAACTAACTAGAGATACAATGAAATTAAGAGATGTTATGTGCCAAAAGAATTTAGCAAACATCTAAATAATCTTTCACTCAAACACAAAAGAATAGACATTCGTCTCAACCAATACAGAACCTTCTCAAAATTGTCAAATAACTGGGCAATTTGCAAGTATCAACAAATAGAAGATTGAAATAACCCATTGTATTCTATCATATCACTAAGGATTAAGGCTGGACTTCAACAACAGCAGAAACAAAAGAAAGCATACAAACACATGGAAAACTCAACTCTCCACTCAGTGATCCCTGGGTGGGGTGGGGGAGAGAGAGAGAGAGAGAGAGAGAGAGAGAGAGAGAGAGAGAGAGATCAAATATTTTCTAGAATTCTATGAACATGACAGCACAGAACACTCAAACATATGGGGCACAAGGAAAGCTGTGCTGGGACTAAAGTTCATAGCACCAAGTGCTTTTATTAAGAAATGGGAAATATTTAATACTAGCAACTTAACAGCACAACCAGAAAGCTCTACAACAAAGAAACAAACACACACAAGAGGCATACAAAGTAGAAAATAATTCAAATCAGGGATGATATCAGTAAATTAGAAACAAAGAGAAAATATAAATAATCAACAAAACCATGAGCTATTTCTTTGAGCAAATCAGCAAAGTAGACAAACCCTTAGCCATCTAATGAAAAGGGACAAACGCAGTATCTGAATTCATAAAATCAGAAGTGAAAATGGAAACATAATAACAGAAACTAAGGACATTTTTAAAAATTGTGAGTTCTAACGTCAAAAGCCTGCACTCTATAAAACTGGAAAATCTAAATAAAGTGGACAATTTCATAGACAGATACTACTGACCCAGGTTAAATCAAGGTAAGATGAACTATCTAAACTGCCCTATAACCCATCAGGAAATAGAAGTACAAGGCCAAATGGCCTGAAGGCAGAATTCTACTAGACTCAGGAAGAAGAGCTAATGCCAGTACTCCTCAAACTGTCCCACAAAATAGAAACAGAAAGAACACTACTCTAATTTATTCTATGAGGCCATATTTACCCTGATGAATAAACCATACAAAGCCTTAACAAAAAGAATATAAGACCATTTTGCTTATGAACATTGATCCAAAATTATTGAAAAAATTTGTTGCAAACTGAATCCAAGAACACATAAAATAACATCATTCACCACGATCAAGTAGGCTTCATGCAAAAGATTGCAGGGAGAGCTCAGTATATAAAAAGTCATCAATACATTCCACTATATAAACAAACAAAAAAGATGAAAATCACATGATCATCTCATTGTATGCTGAAAAAAACCTTCGACAATATTCAACAATCCTTCACAGTAAACACCGTGGTGAGTTGACTCATTCAAGTCGAATACCTAAATATAATAAAAGCAATATATAGCAAAATCTCATTTACGTAAACAGTAAATGGGTAAAGAAAGAAATTAGGTAGACGACACCCTTCACAATAGTAAAAAAAAAAAAAAAAACATATAAAATATTTTGATGTAACTCTAGCCAAGAAGTCAAAGATATGTATGATAAGTATGTCAACTCTCTGAAGAAGTTGAGGAAGATATCAGAAGATGGCAATATTTCCCATGCTCATGGATCTTTAGGATTAACATAGTGAAATGGCCATTTTATCAAAATCAATCTACAGATTCAATGCAATTCCCATCAAAATTCCAACCCAATTCTTTACAGATCTCGAAACAGTAATTTTCAACTTCATATGGAAGCACAAAAACCCGAGGTAGCCAAAACAACCCTGAACAATAAAAGAGGCTCTGGAGGAATCACCATCCCTGACCTCCTCCTGGAATCAGAGGAATAGTGATAAAAAAAAAACCCTGCATGATATTGGTTCAGAAATACACATTGATCAATGGAATAGAATCAAAGACCCAAGAATAAACCCATACACATATGATCTCTTGATTTTTGACAAAGAAGCCAAAACCATACAATGACAAAGAAAAGAAAGCATCTTCAACAAATGGTGCTAGTCTGGCAGTCAACAGGTAGGAGAAGGTAGAAGAAGGCAAATAGATCCAAATGTATCACCCTGAAGAAGACTAAATTCCAAATGGATCAAGGACTGCAATATAAAACCAGATATACTAAGCTATTAGAAGACATTGAAAAATAGCCTTCAATACATTGGTATAGGAACAATTTTTAAACAGCATTAATGGGTCAAGCTCTAATATAAATAATTGAAAAATGGTCCCTCGTGGCATGAAACACCTGTGAGGCAAAGAACATTATCAACAGGACAAAGTAGCAGCCTACAGATTGGGAAAAGATTACTAACCCTACATCTGACAGAGGGCTAATATCCAAAATGTAGAAAGAACTCAAATAGTTTGACTCAAACAAACAAAATAACCCAAAGAAGTTAAACAAAAAGAAAGCCCAAACAAGGATGCTTGAATCACATTTAAAAGAAAAAAATCATAAAAGGCAGAGGGAAGGAGAAAACTTGGTGGGAGAGGGAAGTTGGAAGGTAATGGGGAGATAGGTCTAGATATAGGGGGAGAAATTTAAAAGTTAAAACTAAAATAAAAAAATATGCACACAACATGAATGAGTGAAAAGACATTTAATTACCATTCTTTAAAATGATGATTAAGGGAGAAAAAAATCTGGTGCTGAAGTAAATTCTTAAGTAAGAACTATTTTTAAAAAAGAATATCAGTCAATACAACAGAATATATCAATAATTATGCATACATCATCAACAAATAAATTTAATGAATATTTGTATGTAATATCAACAAAACTGAAAGAAATAGAGAGCAAAATCATAAAACGGGGGAATTTCAGCCTCTCTGTTTCAATAATGTTTATAAACTAAAACTATAACTTTGAAAACACAGTTATTATCTAATGTAGATTTTCCAACATATAGAGCACTCTACTGCATGTCAGAATGTACCTCTTTCTCAAGTGTGCATGGAGTAGTTCAAGGTGAAATCACACATTAGTCTCAATATAAAAAAAAATTGATCTAATTCATAAAGATTGCAGTCCTAGGATGTATCCTCTAGAACACAAATCAATGAAAATAGAGTTGCATGGCAAGAGAATAGTAGAGTTCACAAATGTGTAGGAACTTAAATAGATCTTGCTAAATATCCTACACATTAGAAAAGAAATCAAAGGGAGTATTAGATAATAGTAGCATGCAAAAAATATAATCAATGTGACATGATAAAACTAAGGAGATGAACAAAGTGCTGTTAATTAACAGCAAAGTATGTTCACTGTGTTAAATATTCATCTGAAGAAAGTTGAAAACAGGTAGGAAGGCAGTCCTCAGGGAATGACACGTGAATTTGTAGGTCAGTGCCAAGTAGTCAGTCTTGAACGTAGACATGGAAAAAATATTGTACAGACTATTAAGATTATACTTAGGAATGTATGCATACATATGTGTAATAATGATTAATGAAAAAAGAGGTCCAGATTTGAAAGAGATCAGGGAACGGTATATGAGAGATTTTAGAG
The DNA here is from genome assembly GCF_011064425.1 of Rattus rattus. NCBI lineage: Eukaryota > Metazoa > Chordata > Mammalia > Rodentia > Muridae > Rattus > Rattus rattus. Next base: position 72,458,558 of record NC_046157.1, read on the forward strand.
GGAAGAAGGTGAAGGGAGAAATGTTCTAATTATAATCTCAGAAGAAGACATTCATGACACAAACAATCTAGTACAAACCAGAAATTTCCTAGAGTTATACTGCTTGTCAAATATAAATCATGAAGTAAAAGGAAATATAAGCAGAGTTATAATTAGATATGACAATAAATCTGTAATGTAAGAACATTTCTCTAGAAGGAAAATTTTTTTAAAAGCTACTTACTTACTATTCTAAGTAACCCAATTAAAAATGAGAAAATGATTGAATACATATTTCTCAAAACAATACATACCAACAAGCATATGAAAATATATTCAATATCACTAATTACCAGAAAAGATGAATAAAAACCATAACAAAATAAAATTTCATATCTGTCATAAGAATGCCATCCTAACCTCATGTCCATCAATAAACACAGAAAAAAAGAAACATTGGTGAAGATGAAGACAAATGGATACCTTGGAGCCATGATGATGAGATTGTAAAATGAAGATGTTGCTATGGAAACCACTATGGAGTTTCACAAAATAATAAGTAGTCCATGAAACAGAAAGTCTATCTTTTTATATACCCCAAATAATTTAAAGCAGAATTACATATAAATATTTGCATATTTAGCATCATTGCAATATTCATAAGGGCAAATATAGAAGTGAATAACTAGGGAAAGTCTAAAAATGTGGTACATACATACAATTACATATAAACCTTTAAACAAAGGAAATTCTAATACATCCTACAATATGAATAATCATGACAGTATTGTGTCAAATAAAATCAGCTCATTCCTAATGAAAATCAGAAATGGTTTTACTTATGATCTAAAGTTCTCAAACTGAAAGAGCAGGTTGCTGCTTTCTGTCACTGAAGAAATAGAATTTATTCTCTCATATCTCTCTTTTTAGTTTCCCAATATACAGAAGCTCTAGAAACCTACATTATAAAGATATTTATGTGATTAACAACATGCTACTCAAAACAGCTTAGTGGAGAGATTAACCTTCTAAGGATGTATAACAATAAATAATGTGTTCTAGCCTGACATTATGCACAGTTTTATTTCAAAAGACATTTCATAAGTTCTATATTTTGCTTGTAGACTTTTTTGGAGTTCTTCTGATCAATATCCTTTGCAATATTCTTTGAGATATTATTCAAATTATTTGGATTTTATTACCTTTGCCTCCTTCTTTTTCCAGATCAACCCACTTCTCTATTCACTTTGCTTTTGGTTACTCCTTTTTTTTTAACTGATATTAAAGAATGGTGAATATATGAGAGAAACAACTTTAGAGGCAACTGACTACTTCTAAGAAACTATCTCTTGCCAAGTTAGGCAAATCAGTTAGGGGTTAAATTCATGTCTACCTCCCCTATCCATACTGGAATTTTGTCTGGTTTTGTAGGTCTCTTCCATGGTGCCACAAACATTGTGAACTCAAATGTGCAGCTTCCCTGCTGTTTTTCCTTGTAGTCATCCCCCACCACTGTATCCTACAACCATTAATTCCCCTTATGCAATGATTCCTAGGCAGTGGGAGTATAGGGTAAGGCAGAGATGCTCCATTTAGGACTGAACATTCCAGAGTCTTGTATTTTCTGGATCTTGGCTTGTTTCAATTCTTCGTCTTAATTGTATCTACCACAAAAGGAAATTCTATGATGAGGTTTGAGTGATGAACTAATCTATAAGTATAATGTTGTCATGAGAAGTGAGTTGGGGTTGGGACATTCTAGTGGAGATGAGGTAGGAGGTATGGTGTACGGAACGGTAAGCAGGTGGACCAGAGGGTGATAAGATCTGGACTGTAAAGAAAGATTAAATAATTGTTTTTTTTTTGAAAAAAGAAAAAGAATTGAGTTAATATTATATCAATTTAGCAGAATGAAATTAGTATTCTTTTCACTAGGATCTATGATTTATTTAGAAAATTCTTAATTCTGATAACAGTGGAAAACATAGTTTTCATCTGTGGTAAGGGTTTCATTATAATCAGAAAGTAAATGCTTACTCCATTGATATTTGCCAAGTCCAGTGTGGCCACGGTAGGGAAGGAATGGCATGTTTCTGGTCCCAAGAACAAAGCGAGCACAAGTATTGATGGTTGCTGTCAGCATAAGTCTTATCTACATAATAGTGTACATATTTTCATGTTCCTTCTTTGAGGAATTTTCTGCCAAGATTGATGACTACATGATAATTAAGAACAGCACAAGTCTGGGAGGTAAGGATGTGTCAATATCTCAGCAAAATGGTAGAATGCTGTTACCTTCAGAACATCCCTTAAGGCTGTGGGAAAGAATTATGAAAACATGAGTTTGAAATATATAATATCTCAATTATGCAAAACGTAAGGATGTAATATGAATTGAATAAGGAGTTTCACAGATCTAAAGGCAGGCAACTGCACTATGAACCAAATTGTCAGAAAGGTAAAGGCAGGCTGGGAAAACAGGAGTTTAGATTCTGGCCCTGGCATGGTAGGAAGGGTAATTTTCTAGTGGGGTCCCACCTAGCCATCTTATCTGTGTTTAATAAAGGCAGGCAGATTTTTGAAGTTTTTTGCAGTGTTAAAATTGTGTGCTTGCCTTCTCTTTCTAAGAATAAAGGAGTTGGGGGTCATAGAATGCTGATTCATGGGATAATCAAAAGGAACGTGGGCAAATTGTCAAGTTGATACATAAATAAAGACTGGGTTTTGATCTACAAGAGAAGAGCTATCCAGAGAGGTTTTAAAATTACAGCTCTGGAGCAGAGAGCTGTCTGGCAATCTCCAGAGAAAACAGAACATAGAGCTATCTGGAAAGCTGTCTTGAGCAGAACATAGGTAGCATGTAACTGTAGATTTTACTCCCAGTTCTTTGTTTTGCGTTAACATCCCAAACTCTGTTTTGTATTTAGACTGCATCTCATGTTCAGCTTGTACTAAGGCTAAACTCAGGAAATGGAAAAAAACTGCAACCTGTTCCAGGAACAAAAACACCCCTTAGCAACAGTCATAATTTGGTGACAGCGAATTGACTCTTAGGAGGAAAATACCTAATACCTAATGCTCTAGATGTCTCAAAATAGATAGCTCAAGTTAACCACAATTACATATAACAAGCTTAAATCATTGCTAGCCAATAAAATGTACCAAGCTTTAATTCCATAAATGTTAACCAATCCTGTAACTGCCAAGTTGGAAAGTCCTTACCCTGCTGAAAAGACAGGATTTTGCATGCTTGGGGCTTTCTACACCCATCCACTGCCATTGGAGAAGTTGGAGAGATCTGAGCTCCAGCTTGAATAAAGACTGCTTTTGCATGCAAATTGGTCTTCTGGTGGTCTGTGGGGACCCTGCAATCTGGGCATAACATTTTGGAGCTCTCAAACTCTTCTCAGAATCTAGCTCCAAGCTGAAGCAGATATTCATAGCACTATTTTACCTTACCTTACCAGGCCAATTGTTACTATGTATTGCAGGGTTCCTAGCTCATTTAGATTGAGGAATACTTGTTTCCTATGTCACCGAGCATAGCATTTTACAGCATTATGAAGCTAGTCCATGGTATGGCTTCCTAGTGAGTATCAGCTTCATCTGTCTATATTCAGTAATTAAAGTGTGTGGTTTATTTAGTATTAATTCCTAGAAGGTTAACCAAGAACAAGGGCAAATAGACTATAATATTTAGGGGCTCTAATGAACCCATTGACCAAAACTCCTAATAAACTAATTGGCACTGGAATTTTTGTTACTCCATGATGTTTGTTAAAGGAATTGTCACCCTTATGTAGGTAAATTTTAAGTAAATGCTTTGTGTTTATGAGTTTGTATGTATTTTCATTTTATTCTATAGTGGTAAGTAGGTTTCCATATAGCATTTTCTAAAGGTCTTTCATTTTAATTATTTTTCCCTATATTCCCTCCTGTACTCTGCCTTCTCATCCCCTATCTGAATTTAACATTTCTTGTTTCATAATTTCCTTTAAATCTTTTATGTCATCTATCTTTCCTTCCTTGTAATAAATCAATTTTCATGTTTTTAATTTCATAATTAGTATTTGTAAATTTTGTAACTAATGTCTTTATTTATGACAGTTGCATATACATATACAATGTTCATAATTTTCATAATCCACTAAATCTTGATCTGTTCAACCCTAATTATTTTCCAAAATAATCTCCTCTCAATTTTCATGTCTTTCTATAACATGGGTTGTTCATGTGTAGGAAAGAGTACAATGTGTTTCTTTTACATCTGGATTTTCTGACATAATGATGATTAATTCCATTCATTTCCTTCACAAGATATGGTTCTCCATTTATGTCTGATAATATTTCATTTTGTCTATGCACTTCATTCATGAATTGATGGTCATCCAGTCTGTCTCAATAACTCGAGTATGATGAAAAGGACAAAAATCACCATAGTGGTTTTCTTTTTCGTTTTTTGTTGTTTTTGTTTTTGTTTTTTAGAACTTCCAAACCAACTGGGTCACCTTAAATTCTCTCCCTATAAGAACAACAATATCGACCAACCAGAACTCCCGGGGATGAAACCACTAAGACTATACATGCACAGACTCATGGCTCCCGCTGTATATGTAGCAGAGGATTGCCTTGTTGGGCACCAATGGGAAGAAAAGCCCTTGGTCCTGCCAAGGCTGGACCCCCACCCCAGTGTAGGGGAATGTCAGAGCGGATAAGCAGTAAGGAGGGGGTGGTTGGCGAGAGGGAACACCCTCATAGAAGAAGGGGGAGGGAAATGGGATAGGGGGTTTATGGACAGGAAACCGGTAAAGGGAATAACATTTAAAATGTAAATAAAAAATATCTTATGTAGCAATGAATAGCCTAGTAAGAGCACCAGTGGAAAGTGAAGCCCTTGGTCCTGCCAAGACTGAACCTCCAGTGAACTTGATTGTTGGGGGGAGGGCGGTAATGGGGGGAAGATTGGGAGGGGAACACACATAGAGAAGTGGAGGGGGAGGGGTTAGGGGGGACGTTGGCCCGGAAACAGGGAAGGGGAATAACAATTGAAATGTAAATAAGAAATACTCAAGTTAATAAAGATGAAAATAATATCCAATAACAATAAAATCTCTCCCTACATGTGAAAAAGTTCCCCAATTCACTTCCATAAGAATACATAATGAACAGCATTTGTTTGGTTTCTTGATGTTTTATCTGCATGTGGTAAAATCAAATCTCTATGTAAATTGCTTTATAATTAATTAGAAGTAAAATATGGATAAAAATTCTCATATTTTTTTAGTCATTTGTACAATATTGAGAATCTTTTTTTAAGTTGACTGATTCATTCATTAAAACTATTCATTATTCTAACAGCATTTATTAGACTCACTGTAGTCTTTGAATTTTACACCTTGACCAAGTAGCTTGCAAAGATTTTTCCAAACAAACTGGTAGAATACCTTTTCACTTGTGTTTTCATTGCTGTGTAGAAACATTTAATTTTGGAGTAATTCTATTTGTCATATCCAGAAATCATTTTGAGATTTGGGTCTTATACTAACCCACATCAATACCTTGAAGTGTTTCCCATATTCCAGCTGCTATTTTTAAAGTTTCAGATTAGATGTCTGGTTTTATTTCCTTCAGGTTTTTCCTTTTTTAAAAATATTATTTATTGGTTATCTTATTTCTTTACATTTCAAATGTTATTCCCCTTCCTGGTTCCCCCTGAAGAAATCCCCTATCTACTTTTCCCTCCCCACTGCTTCTATAAGGGAGCTACCCAACCCACCCTCCCACTCCCTCCTCAGTGCTCTAGCATTAGGGCATCAAGCCTTTACAGGACCAAGTGCTTCCCCTCTCACTGATGCGAGATAAGGCCACCCTGTATTACATATGCAGCTGGGGCCAACTTTTTGCTTGGTGGTTTAGTCTCTGGGAGCTCTGGGACATCTGTTTGGTTGAAAGTATTATTCTTCCTATGGGGTCGCTAACACCTTCAGCTCCTTCAGTCCTTTCCCCAAGTCCTCCATTGGGGTCCTGGTGCTCAGTCCAATGATTAGCTATAAGAATCCTCATCTGGCACAGCCTGGACTGCTGTATCAGGTTCCTTTCAGCAAGCACTTCTTGACATCAGCAATAGAGTCTGGGTTTGGTTTCTGCAGATGGGATGCATCCCTAGGTGACTTTTCCCTTAGTTTTTGCTCCACTCTTTGCCCCTGCATTTCCTTTAGACAGGAACAATTCTGTGTTAATATTTTAGATGGGCAGGTGGCTACCACCAGTTCCCATCCTCGACTGCTACACACCTCCAATCAGTTTCTGGACCCCTTGTCTCCTCCCACACCTGATTCTGCCCATGACCCTTTTCCCTCCTAATCCTCTCTTCCTCCCAGTCCCACTCCCATCTAACTCCCACAATTATTTTGTTTCCCCTTTAAGAACAAAATGTCAACCTTCAGATTGGAAAAAGATTTTCACCAACTCCACATCTGATAGAGGACTGATATCAAATATAAATAAAGAACTCAAGAAGTTAGATCCTAGAGAGCCAAATAACCCTATTAAAAATGAAATACACAGTTAAACAAAGAGGAATATCAAATGGCTGAGAATCACCTAAGAAATGTTCAATATCCTTAGTAATCCAGCAAATGCAAATCAAAATGACCCTCACTTTTCACCTTATACCAGTCATAATGTCTATCAAAAACTCAGGTGACTGTTTAGACATGGACCTTGAATTGCTGATCTTTCTAATTAAGAGGCTTTGAATTTTGTTAAATGCTTTTTCCCATGTAATGAGATAATCATGTTGGTTTTTTTCTTTGAATTTGTTTATATAGTGGATTACTTTGATGGATTACCATATACTGAGCTATCCCAGAATCCCTGGGATGAATCCTATTTGATCGTGATGGTCGGTCATTTTGATATGCTCTTGGATCAGTTTTTGAGATTTTTATTGAGTATTTTTACACCAATATTCATAAAGGAAAGTATTTTGGTGTGATTCTAACCAAACAAGTGAAACGTGTTTGATAAAAACTTCACGTCTCTGAAGAAATTGAAGAAGATCTCAGATGATGGAGGAATCGCCCATGCTCATGGATTGGCAGGATTAATATAATAAAAATGGCCATCTTACCAAAAGCAATCTACAGATTCCATGCAATCTGCATCAAAATTCCAACTCAATTCTTCATAGATAGAAAGACAAATTTACAAATTCATTTGAAATAACAAAAAACCCAGCATAACAAAAACTATTCTCAACAATAAAAGAACTTCTTGGGAAGCCACCATCCATAACCTCAAGCTATACTACAGAGCAATAGTGATAAAAACTGCATGGTATTTGTACAGAGACAGGCAGGTGTATCAGTGGAATAAAATTGAAGACCCAAAAATGAACTCACATACCCATGGTCACTTGATCTTTGACAAAGGAGCTTAAAGTATGCAATGGGGAAAAGACAGCATTTTCAACAAATGGTGCTAGTTCAACTGCAGGTCAGCAATAGAAAATGCAAAGCAATTCATTCTTATCTCCATGTACAAAGCTAAAGTCCAAGTGGATCAAGGACTTCCACCTAAAATCAGCTACCCAAACTAATAGAAGAGCACATCGGGAAGGGCCTTGAACACATGAACCACCTAAAGAAATGTTCAACATCCTTAGTCATCAGGGAAATGCAAATCAAAATAGTCCTGAGATTCTATCTCACAACAGTCAAAATGGCTAAGTTCAAAAAGTCAGGTGATAGCAGATGCTGGCAAGGATGTGGAGAAAGAGGAAAACTACTCCATTGCTGGTGGGATTGCAAGCTGGTACAACCACTCTGGAAATCAGTCTAGTGGTTCCTCAGAAAATTGGACATAGTTTTACCTGAGGACCCTGCTATATCACTCCTGAGCATATATGCAAAAGATGCTCCAACGTATAACAAGGGCACATGCAAAGAACCCAGATGTTCTTAAACAGAAGAAGACATATAGAAAATGTAGGACATTTACATAATATAGTACTCAGATATTAAAAACAATGACTTCATGAAACTCAAAGGCAAATTGATTGAACTAGAAAATATCATCCTGATGCGTTTTTGTTTTTTGTTTTCTATTTATTTTTTGAATACATATATTTTTGTATGGAGTGAGGGATAGTTTTGGTCTTTCAGGTCTGGATTTGCAGAGGTTTTTTTTCTCCTCAATTCCATGTAGTAAAATGGCTCTTCATTTTCCAGAGTAAATTTTGTTCCCCTTGTTGAAAATCAGATGCTTGTAACTTTGTCGATTTGTTTCAATGTCCCTCATTCTTTTCCACTGTTCTCTATGCCCCTTAAAATTTTAATTAAACCTGGTTGTGATCATGTTTGCCCCTGGGCTGTAATTGTTGATTCACATTTTATGACTGCCTTGATGACATTGCTTTTTATGACTTTGATTATATTCTTTATATCCTCTTGATTAAATTTATTAGTTTAAACTATTTTATTTTATTTATTTTATACTAAATTATTAGTATAAACTGTAGATATTTAGCCATTTCTTCAACTTATTTAAGTAATAGTTTAAAAATCCCTGGGGAACCTCTAGATTTCAGTAGTATCAGTTGTAATAGTCCCTTTTCCTTCCTTTTTTTTGAAATTTACAATTTTTATTACTGACTACTTAAGAACATAAAATAAAAAAAAATTACTTGAACTTAGGCATTCAAGTTCATCCTGGCTAATGATAATCGAGACATATATAGCACACTCAGAATTCATAGATAATATATTCATACTTTTGTTTTCTGACTGCTTTGTTTTATACGTAATGACAATTATTAGTACAAGGATTGCCGGACTACTACAGAGAAGGAGATGCCTTCAGACTGTGATCTGAGAGAACTCTGAAGTAGCTACAAATATGTAGAAAGAATGAAAAAAAGAAAAGAAGTGTAAGAAAGAAAAAGATAAAAGATACCAAACCAAATCATAACAAAAACTACACTTTAAACACATTTGTAAGAACAACTTTGACAAAATTTCCAAGAGTTCTCCCCAGATAAAATACCAGTTTTAGTTAGGAAATCTGTCTGTAATGGTTGAGGAGAGCCAGGATACTGCCCAAAGTAGAGGCCATCATGCTGGTGGCAACCAGTCTTATGACATCATAGATGACGCCATCAGTGAAGCATTGAATACTCAGCTAGCTGAGAAGTAGTAATTAAAGAGACAGTATCTCAACAGTAGTTTGCATAATAACTGAGAAATGTAAACAGACATACCATATTTCTTTTCTCTTTTTACTATGATCAAATTTGATATACATGAGTCTCAAAAGGTAATAGTTGTACATTAGATTTAAGTTTTAAATTTCGTTTCTATTTTTTTGATATACACTTTTGTATTAAATAGACTGTGGGACACATCAAGGCCTATCTGCCTTACCATTTTATCCTTTAAGCTGATGCCTACACATATTTTGTCATGACTAGTGTATAGTTATCAATTTCCTCAGGAATAAATCAGAAGAGATGTTTCTCCATTCAGCATAGTCTAAAGAACATCATGTCAATTTCCGGTGTTGGTGATGTTCATTTTTATTGCTATGTGTGCTTGCCAGATTTTACACTCTATCATTGCCATTTTCTCTTCGCAATTGTGTAATGAATGAACGTGTTCTCGACTGTTTTAATATTATATGAATCTTAAAATTTTTACATGTAGTTGCCAATTATGATTCATAATTAAGTTAATTTTTATTCTGATGGACTCAAAATAATTTTCCAATTCTATTACTTTCTCTATTATTTTATATTAAATTTTAATGCCGTAAAGGCCTATCTCTCCTAGGTTAATCTGTTTTTCGCCCGTGTGATAAATAGAGCAGAGATGTGATACAATAATTAATGAAATATTTATTTTTCAAGCAGTTCAATGTATTTGTGGATGATTCCTCTGCTGTAAACTTGTGGGAGGAAAAAATAATGATTCTAGGAAAATATAACAGAGAAGACATTTTCCCCGAGGGTAGCCTAAATAGGGAAAGAATGTACACAAAGATAAGAGATACCCTTTGAGAAAACAAGTTTTATTTACTTCCCCGAATCCCCAAGAATTTTCCTCCTTATTTCACCTCCTTTATATGCATTCATCATATTGTAAATCAAACAATGGATCAATCCAATCCACTAGATAGATTTGAGCTTTCAAACCTTAACTTTCTTTAAATGAGTTTATCTACTAGTTATAGACCATCTGTTTAACACTAGAGCCTTTATGGCATATATGCTGAAGCCCTATGTTCAATCTCTAATACTACCTAAAGGCAGATCTATAGTGCTTATCTGGAAACACAGAAGTCAGAAGAGCCAGATGAATCACAAGCTTCAAGGCCATCAACAACTGTGTAGGAAGTTAGGTACTCTTAAAATACATGAGATCCTTTCTTTAATTAAATTGATTAAAAAATAAAATATATGCTATAACTCATTTTTCCCTCTGGTAATATCTACTCAGGAATTCTCCTTTGTAAGTCTTTCAATACTTATTTTTCCTTTATTGATGAATTAATGAAATATACCAACTGAAAGCAATGTGGTATGGTATTGCAAACTGAGTCAGGAAAACTACCATAAAAGATGATACTGGGACTCACGTCACACATCTATAATTATATAATCCTGTCTAAAGTTTATAAATAATTCCTAGTTTTATAGCAGAGTGATGTCTCCAAGAGTATATTATGCTTGTGTGTATGAATTTGTGTGTGCGTGTATGCAGAAGGGAGGGGGAGAGGCATGGGAAAACTAAAATAGAGAACAAAACATCGACAGCTGTTGAATTTATTTAGGAAAGGGGCATTAGAGAGTGCATGCGCTATTCATATATGTTTGACAGTTTAAGACTATTACAAATCAAACTGCAGAACACACTTGTTGAAATGATGCACATCAAAACAACATCAATAGCACTTCTCAGAAAGGCTGATGTGGGGACTTTTAGCCCTTGTTTGGTTTAGACTTTGTCGTTGTACTGTATTTGTCCTTTCCACACATTCTAACACACATGTCAGCTATGGCCCAGCTGCTCAGCAGTGTGAACTTTGAAAGAATACAAGTCAGGCTTATGTCAGAATGTTCTTTTTAACAAGGATTTTTAAAATGTCAATGGTGCTAGAAATATTGATAACTAGAATTTTTTTCTGCCAGGAGTATAAGTTTGGTGTCATTTATTTTCCTTTCAAGCCTTATAGAGTGATTTTTTTGGTGATTAAATATACCGTATATCATTGCAAAATAATCTTATTAGATTTTCCATAAAATATTGGGTTTGTTACTCAAATATTTTTTCTTTGAGTACATGTATATAAAAACACATTCACTAGACTATCCATCACAAAGATGAAAATCACTTCCTAACTGAAAAGGTCAGATGTATGTTAAAGATATGTTTCTGAGAAAAGTGAGGTGTACTTTTGAGTGGAAAACATATGGAAAGACTTCTATGTTAGATAAAAGAAAGAAAAAAATCGACTGTTCTTGTAAGGAATGATGATGTACCACAATGACTGGGTGAACAGAATCTGATGACATATAATGAATTTGTGTTTAAGATTGCTAGATTTCTGGTAACCAAACTAAATGTACCATTAGAAAAGGACTACCTACTCACACCCCTCCCTCCTGTCTCTTTCCTGGCTATGCCTGAGTCTAATTCGACATCTCCTGATTCAAGTTCCCATCTTTCCCCATATTACAGTTATAAGAAGAGGAGAGGGGGGAATCTTTGATTGTTAAATATATTTAAAAGTAGGCAAAGCACAGAGAAGAACAATAAAAATCTATTGAATCCTGATTCCAGCATTTTGACATTTTAGGTAATGTCATTCTAGTTGCATCGTATAGGCAGAAAGCAACACATCTGTATGAGAGACTGTTGTCTTTAAAAAGTAACTTTCTTAAGTTTTCTTTTATATATATATATAGGAACCTACACAGTCCAGGCTGATCTCAAATTTTTGAATACATTATGATTACTCTGAGTGTTTTGTCTATCCTGCCTCCATATTAATTCCAGTTTACAGGAGTATACGGACACACTTGGTTTATGTGGTATGGGGGACAATTCAGAGCTTCAGGTTAAGCAGTCTACCATCTAAGCTATGTTCTCAGCTCTCTTTATTACATTTGTAGTGTGTCTTAGTTCCATTACTCAAGGACATTTTCACTTACATTTTTATCTGTGTGAAGTGCATTATTTCTTATTCCCTATGTATGTTGAGTCTTAATCTAAGGCTACCATACACTGGCACTAATAGATATGAGGAGCTGTGCTTGATAGAGACCACACTTCCTGACCCTCTGGAGTCCATTATGAATGTATCAGGTGTAGTGGTGGATGCCTATAATCCTAGCACTTGGGAGCTGGGGACAAGGGACCAATTGTTCAAGAACAGACACTATTACATATTTTGGAGGTTCGTGCCAGTCTTGTTTACAGTAGATCCTGTATAAAATTAAGTAAATATGCAAATAGACAATATCTCTGCGAGTCAGAAACCATGCATAATGATGGATTCATCCTATCACCCACAGCAAAACTTGGCATCAATGGGAGGGGAGAAGGCCTTGGTCCTGTGGAGGATTGACGCCCCAGAATAAGGGAATGCTAGGACAATGAGGTGGAGTTGGTGGGTGGGTAGGAGAGCATGCTCACAGAAGCAGGGAGGAGGGGAGCTGGGACGGGGGTTTGCATAGGGGAGAGAAGGAAGGGGGATAACATTTGAAATGTAAAATAAAATAACCAATAAAAAAATCATCTCTCATTCATGCTTTTCTCTTTCAGTGTCTCATCATCATTCATTGATATGTGTCTGTACATAATAATGTACTTTGATTTTTCATTATTAAATTCCATGTCCTGTATTCTTCAGCAGAGTTTTCTGGGATTCTTCTTCATTCCACATTTAGGCTCCTATGTGGGCAGAGATAGTTGTATCCCTGGGGCCCATGTTTGTACATAAGAGTCCCTTAATAAATATTGATGAAGAAGGGAAATGGCTGGATAGAAGAATGGATGTTGACTTTCCACAAATGCCTGACAATTTTCTGCTAAAACTTCTCAAAGTACGCTGTACGAAATTCCCCAAAGAGTCGTTAGCTTTGTCATAAAAGCAACACAACTATCGAGCTACCGTGCAGGTGTTGTTTTATAATCGTCTCGCGCAGCACAGTTTAGAATGATGGTGGATGCGTATCTAAGACATACTTTCAGAACTCGACGATGAGAAAGATGAACGTTAGGAAGTGATGATCACACATTTAAGTCAGGCATTATTGAATCGCACAGATTATGCTGGGACAGGTGGGAAAAGCAAGACAAGTGTTTTTTTTTTTTTTCCCCTTTTACAATTTGACTAGAATGGATCAACTTTATTGACTTTTTTCTAGAAAAAATAATTTTGTGCATTATTTGGGAATTTTCAAGTAGCTGAATATAAAATCCTTTGCTAGTTTAAAACGTATTACAAAGTTACATTTGAAAATTTTACTAGTGGTTTCTGGAACACACTCTATTGTCCTATGCTAGTTGACATGAATTGATGAAAGGTTTTAGTAGTATTACTTGAGAGTTATGTTTATTAAATATCACTATGAAGGATAAGAAGGATAAAGAAGGAAGGATCTGGAGCCCAATAGTCTAACTTAAAGTAAGTCCAACATTTATTAACTCACTGTTAATAAGCTGGTCGGTCTTTCTTAGCCAATATGCAAACTGAAATTGTGGTGTATTCCTGGGAATGTTAAAAAGAGCAAACCCATGTGAAATTTGCATAATCATACCGAGGTCTCCCTTTGTGTAGTAACACACTTTTGATGCATGATGAAAAAAATCAATGTATGAAGAGTAAGTAAATGGATGGAGATATCACAATTGAGTCTTCAAAATATTTGGGATGGAAACAGTGAAATACTGCTCATATCACTACCAGGGAGATACAGGTACATTACAAAGAAAATAAATAGCCTATGTTTTTTGTTTTATTTTTCCTATAGCAAATCTGTACCCAGAAATAGTTTGATTTTCTTCTCATAAAAAGGGAGTTATATTATACATAAGCTCATCAATTCATAATTTTGATATCCCCTTTACTATTTATATCACTGTATATACACCAGCTAATCTGTTTTCTTCTATTTTTTTAAGTAAGGCATTGACAGCAGCCTGTCTATTCAAATAATTATTTTTTTCTCTGTGAAACTGAGTAGGACTAAATAGAGGAGAGCCCATATATTAAACTCTTAAATAGATCCTTTGAGTTCAGCCTCCAGTCAAGGAGAGACACAGGTCACAGGTCTTGTCCCAGGAGGTGATGTCCCCAAGAAGCCTGTCCATTAGGGAAGATAGAAAATTCAATTCTTTAAAAAGAAGTTCTCAGGGAGAAAAAAATCGCCAAGTTTCTGAAGCTGAAGTAGTCTCCCCTCCTCAGTGCTGCCCTGGAGCAGAGGTTCCAAGTTGGCTCTGTGAAGATGTGTGAATGCTCCATCCCAGAAGGCCCCAGCATGACTGAGAGCAAGCGATATGTTTAGTTTACACCAGCTTCCATGTGCAAGTCTAGGATTCAACTATCTGAGACCTGCAGAGACTGGAAACAATGAACTTCCCAAGTGTAGGGAGGCACTGTTCTGGTTCACCTGAAAATATCCTGTTAGATTTAAGGTGTTTTATAGTTTCATTTCAAGACCTGGTGTGTGTTATTGATCACAGTACTGTCAGGGTTCCCATAGTTCAGAGGACTGGCATATGAATCATAGCCAAGTCTGGCTAACATGTGGGCAATCGGAGTCATATCCCTCACCACATATCTAGGGATATAGCCAGTCTACTTGGAGAGAGCTTCCCTGCCGGCTAGAGAGAGCCTGCGGCAAGAGGCAGGCTTGCTTCTTATGGTGTAGGCAAGAAAGAGATCCACCCCCAAAAAAACCCAAAAAACAAAAACCAACAAACAAAAACAAAAACAAAAATTCCCAAAAAGCCAAAAAAAACCCCATTATGCTTATAATAATATTTCAGCATTCTATATATAGGAACAGATATAGATAGCAGCATTGAAGGTTGTCAATTGATCACTTTATAAAGATCCTTTCTTTTCAAGTGATTTCTAACAACTATTGGTGACAGAACTTGCTCTGTTGTAATTGTTTGAACAATTAGACCGAAACTGACCTGTTCTAATATGTTTGAACTCTTAACTGACTTATAATAGGGTGAAACAAAGGGAACCTTATTAAGTGCAGAAAGCTGAAACTAAGCTCTTATTTAAAATATGATGCAGGAAACATGGGCAAAAAAAAGTGTTCACTCTCTCTTCCTCATCTAGCCTCAGGCAATATAAATGTTGAAACCCTGTTAAACGACTTGATCATTTATTTCCGTACTTCTTGTCTGCAAATTTTTCTTTGTCTTTGATCACAAGGAACCTTTGTTTTAATATGCCATGTTCTCAATGTTGTGTCTAATTTAATTTTTTTTCGTCTCTTTGTCTTCTGTACCACATGTAAGTATAAGAAATTTAGAATTACTAAAGGGAATAATCTACTTGATCCTCTTTTATCCATGCAATATTTCTGTTCCTATAAAATAGAACAGAACAAGAAGTTACCACCTTCTCCTAACCCCATGTAATATCCGATTATCGAAGTCATTCACTATGCTAAGTGTCTCTCTGTTTGCTGTGATAAGTTCTGACAGCTTTGAGAGGAGCACATTAAGTATCAGATTTCCTGTGAGCAAACTGAATACTCTTGTTACATGAAGATATACCTTTCTTTATAAACACTTTATTTATCATAGAGTAAATTATGATCAGTTTACTATCACCTATAGTGTCTAAGTTATAAAGAGCTCTTTTCTCAAATGACTTTTTAAGACCCCTTGACATATTCTCTTGCCACCTCTCCACCAGCCTTCATCAGACCAGTGGATCCTGAAACATGCAGACTTAATGACCGAGGACCATACAGCCCAAGGATACCAATCAACGCCTGCCATATCAGGACCATCCAGGTAAAATTCCCTTCTAATTCCTCCTACAATAGAACCAAAGCCATTCAGGAGGCTAAAGACCTTACCTAAGAATAATATGAATAGAAGAAGGCAAGAGACCCAGCTCCAAGGCCCAGAAAATATTCTCAACAAAATAAGAAAAGAAGAATTTCCCAACCTAAAGAAAGAAATGCCTTTAGACATGCAAGAAGCTTACAGAAGAGCAATTAGGTTGGACTACAAAAGAAAATGTTCCCATCACATATCACGTAATAATCAAAACAAATAATCTACAGAATAAAAGTAAAGAATATTAGAAGTAGAAAGTGGAAAAGTTCAGGTCACATGCAAAGTATATCTATCTATTAGTCATAAGGGAAATGCAAATCAAAACAACCCTGAGATTTCACCTCACACCAGTGAGAATGACTAAGATCAAAAACTCAGGTGACAGCAGATGCTGGCAAGGATGTGGAGAAAGAGGAACACTCCTCCATTGTTGGTGGGATTGCAGACTGGTACAACCATTCTGGAAATCAGTCTGCAGGTTCCTCAGAAAATTGGACATTGAACTGCCTGAGGACCCAGCTATACCTCTCTTGGGCATATACCCAAAAGATGCCCCAACATATAAAAAAGACACGTGCTCCACTATGTTCACAGCAGCCTTATTTATAATAGCCAGAAGCTGGAAAGAACCCAGATGCCCTTCAACAGAGGAATGGATACAGAAAATGTGGTACATCTACACAATGGAATATTACTCAGCTATCAAAAACAATGACTTTATGAAATTCGTAGGCAAATGGTTGGAACTGGAAAATATCATCCTGAGTGAGCTAACCCAATCACAGAAAGACATACATGGTATGCGCACTCATTGATAAGTGGCTATTAGCCCAAATGCTTGAATTACCTTAGATGCCTAGAACAAATGAAACTCAAGACGGATGATCAAAATGTGAATGCTTCACTCCTTCTTTAAAAGGGGAACAAGAATACCTTGGCAGGGAAGAGAGAGGCAAAGATTAAAACAGAGATGAAAGGACACCCATTCAGAGCCTGCCCCACATGTGGCCCATACATATAAATCCACTCAATTAGACAAGATGGATGAAGCAAAGAAGTGCAGGCCGACAGGAGCTGGATGTAGATCTCTCCTGAGAGACACAGTCAGAATATGGCAAACACAGAGTCGAATGCCAGCAGCAAACCACTGAACTGAGAACGGGACCCCTGTTGAAGGAATCAAGAGTTTGAAGAGGCTTGAGACTCCATATGAACAACAACGCCAACCAATCAGAACTTCCAGGGACTAAGCCACTACCCAAAGACTACATGGACTGACCCTGGGCTCCGTCCTCATAGGTAGCAATGAATAGCCTAGTAAGAGCACCAGTGGAAGGGGAAGCCCTTGGTCCTGCTAAGACTGAACCCCCAGTGAACGTGATTGTTTTGGGGGAGGGCAGTAATGAGAGGGAGGATGGGGAGGGGAACACCCATAGAGAAGGTGAGTGGGAGGGGTTAGGGGGATGTTGGCCCGGAAACAGGGAAAGGGAATAACAATCGAAATGTAAATATGAAATACCCAAGTTAATAAAGATGAAAAAAATCAAAAAAAAAAAGAGAAAAGAAATAACCCTATTAAAATATGACATATAAAACTTAACAAAGAATTCTCAACTGAGGAATATCAATGAGTATGAAGCACCAAAAACACATTCAACATCCTTAGTCAACAGAGAAATGCAAATGAAAACAACCCTGAGATTCCACCTCACACCAGTCAGAATGGCTAAGATCAAAAACTCAAGTACCAACAGATGCTGGCAAGGATGTAGAGAAAGAGGAACCCTCCTCATTTTTGGTGGGATTGTAAGCTGGTATAACTGCTCTGAAACTGATGGTTCCTCAGAAAATTGGACACAGTTCTACATGAGGACCCAACTATACCACTCCTGGGCATATACTCAAAAGATGCTCCAATGTATAACAAGGACACATGCTCCATTAATTCATAGAAGCCTTATTTATAATATCCAAAAGCTGGAAAGATCCCAGATGTCCTTCAACAGAGGAATGGATACAGAAAATGTGATACATTTATGCAATGGAGTACTACCAGGCTAATAAAAAATAATGACTTCATGGAATTTTTAGGGAAATGGATGGAAATAGAAAATATCATCCTGAGTGACATAACCCAATCACAAAAGAACACACCTGGTATACATTCACTGATGAGTGGATATTAGCCAACATACAATCAACAAACCACATAAAGCTCAAGAGGAAATAGGACCAACGTACCAATGCTTCAGTCCTTCTTAGAAGGGAGAACAAAAGTAGTCATAGGAAGAGATATGGAGACAAAGTTTGGAGCAGAGACTGAAGGAATGGCCATTCAGAACCTCTGTCACCTGGGGATCCAGTCCATATACATACAGTCACAAAACCCAGACAGTATTGCTGATGCCAAGAAGTGCATGCTGACAGGAGCCTGATATAGCTGTCTCCTGAGAGGCTCTGCCAGAGCATGACTAATACAGAGGTGAATGCTAGCAGCTAAGCATTGAAATGAAAACAGGGTCCCATTTGGAGGAGCTAGAGAAAGGATCAAAGGAGCTGAAGGGGTTTGCAACCCCATAAGAACAACAATATCCACCAACCAGAGCGCCCAGGGAATAGAACACCATCCAAAGACTACACATGGATGGACCCATGGCTCCAACTGCATATGTAGCAGAGGAGAAGCCCTTGGTCCTGCCAAGGCTAGGTCCCTCGTTGTTGGGCAATGTCAGGACAGGGAGGCAGGAAGGAGTGGGGGGTTGGGTAGACAGATACCTCATAGAAGAAATGGGAGAGAGCAGGAGATAGGAGGCTTATGGATGGGAAATTGGGAAAGGGGATAACATTTGAAATGTAAATGAAAAAATTTCAATTAAATAAAATAAATACAGAAAACAATACAAAAATCAACAAAACCAAGAGCTAGTTCTTTGAGAAAAATCAACAAGATAGACAAATCTTTACCCAAACTAATCAAAAGACAGAGAGATAGTATCTCATAAAACAAAATCAGAAATTAAAAAGCAGACATAACAACAGACACTGAAGACATTTTTAAAATTACTAGGTCTTACTTCAAAAGTCTGCATTTCTCAAAATTGGAAAGTATTAATGAAATTTAAGATTTTTGACAGATTCCACTTACGAAAATTAAATCAAGATCAGGTAAACTATTAAAGCAACCCTATAAACCCTAAGGAAGTAAAAGCATTTATTAAATGCCCCCACCCCAAAGCCTAATTTAGTTTTAGTGCACAATTATGAGATGTTCAATGAAGAGCTAATACCAGTGTTCCTCAGTTTATTCTACAAGACAGAAACAGAATTAATTCGGTCAAATTCATTTTATGAAGCCACAGTCACACATACCTAATCCATACAAAGTCTCAACCAGAAAATTAAGAATTTCAGACCAATTTTACTCAATAAAATACTAGCAAACCAGATATAGGGACACATTAAAAACTTCATACATGATGAGGTAGATTTCACCCCAGAGATGCGGGGATGGCTCAATAAATAAAAATCCATTAATATAATCCACTATATAAATAAACTGAAAGAAAATAAATCATATGGTCTTCACATTATATGGTGAAAAAGCATTTAATAAAATCCAGCATGCCATCATGATAAAAATATTAGATAGAGCAGGCATACATGACACATACTTAAACTAAAGTAATACACAGCAAGTCAACAGCCAACATCAAACTAAATGGAGAGAAATTTAAAATAATTCTACTAAAAGCGGGGACAAGACAAGGCTGCCCACTCTCTCTCTGTTTATTCAGTATAGTACTTGAAATTCTAGCCAGAACAATAAGACAATTAAAGAAGATCAAGGGAATACAAATTTGTAAAAGAAGTCTTGGTATATATATATAAGCTAGCATATATAAGTGATCCCTAAAATTCTATAGGAGAACTCCTATATCTAGAAACAATTTTAGCAAAGTGGCAGATACAAAATTAACTCAAAGTAATCAGTATCCCTCTTTTATATAAAAGCTAAGTTAGTCAAGAAAACAATTAGGGAAACTACCATTTACAATAACCGTGAATCACATATAATATCTTGTTGTAACTCTAACCAAACAAGTGAATAACCAGTATGGCTAGAATTTTATGTCACTGAAGAAAGAAATTGAGGAAGATATCAAAAATTGGAAGGGTCTTCTATGCTCATGGATGAGTGGGATTAACATAGTAAAGATGGTCATTTAACCAAAAGCAATTTACAGATTCAGTGCAATTGCTATCAAAATTCCTACACAGTTCTTTACAGACATTGACAGTGCAGTAACTCTCCATTGTATAGAGAAAAAACCCAGAAAAACAAAAACAAACAAAAACAAGAGTGGCTAAAACAATCCAAAAACAAACAAACAAAACCAAAAACAAAAGCCAAACTAAACAACACAACTTCCTGATTTCAAGCTCTACTGAAAAGCAATAGTAATACAAACTCCATAGCGTCTGTACAGGAACAGACAGGGTGATCAGTGGAATCAAGTCAAAGACCTTGAAATAAACCTGTATTCTTATGAATGAGTGATTTTTGTCACAGAATGTAAAACCATACAACGGAAAATAGAAAGCATCTTTAACAAATGGTGCTGGTCTAACTGGATGTCTGCGTGTATAAGAATGCAAATAGATGTGTATCTATTGCTCGGCAGAAACTCAAGTCCAGTTGAATCAAATACCTAGTATAAAACCAGATACTCTAAATCTAATAGGTCATTAATTAGGAAATAGCCTTGAGCACATTGGAACAGAAAACAACTTCCTGAACAGAACATCAAAGACTCATTCTTTAATGGGACTCCCTGAAACTGAAAAGCTACTATAAGGCAAAGGACACACACTATCAAGAGAAGAAAATGGCAACCTACTGATTGGGAACAAATCTTCACCAGTACTAAATCTGACAAAGGGCTAATCTCCAAAATTTGTAAAGAACTCAAGAAGTTAGACACCAATGATACAAGTAACCTAATTTAAAAATTGGGTACTAAGGTAAAGTGAATTGACAACAGAAGAATCATGAATGCCCAACATACACTTAAAAGAAATGTTCAAAGTCCTTGGCATGGAAATGCTAGTCAAAACAACTATGAGATTCCAGCCTACATTGTCAGAAACAGGCTTAGAAACCTCAGGTGATAGCACACTCTGGCTAGGGTGTGAAGCAAGCCTAACAGTTCTCCATTACTTGTGGGCATGCAAACTTGCTCACCCAGTTAGGAAATCAGTTTCACAATTCCTCAGAAAACTGAGAATGGTGCTACCTTAAGACCCAGCTATACCTCTCTTGGGCATATACCAAAAAGATGCTCTACTGTACCTCAGAGTCCAGGATAAGGTGAGGCGCCCATGAATCAAAGAGGGTCACCATAGTTGTGATTTACAGCACTGGAGATATGGAATCTGAAGAGGCCACCTCCTGTCGCCAGGCAGAAATGCTAGTGGAGCCATAGGGATTCCAGGCCACCACAAACATTTTTTGACACAAAACTTATCCTGTCTACAAGAAATTCAGGGACATGAGGATGGAACAGAGTCTGAGCGAATGGCGAAGCAATAATCATCCCAACTAGAGACCTATCCCAGATGCAGGAACCAGTCCCTAACACTATTAATGATATCCTATTATGCTTGCAGACAGAAGTCTAACATTGCAGCCCTCTGAGAGGTTCCATCCATCAGCTGCCTGATGGAACCAAACAATGGATGGAACTTGGGACTCTTGTGAAAGGGTTAGGAAAGGGTTGAGGACAGTGAAGAGGATAGGAAATCCACAGGAAGGCCAACAGAGACAACAATCCTGGTCCCTCGGAGCTTTCAGAGACTGAACCACCAACAAAAAAGCATACACGGGCATGAGCCAGGCTTTATGCACATATGTAGTGGATGTGCAGATCAGTCTTCCTACGGGTTCCGAACAACTGAGTGAGGGCTATCCCAAAAGCTGTTGCTGCCCTGTGTGATACGTGCTTCTAGCTGTGGCCTTGTTTGGCCACAGTGGGATATGCCTCGCCCAACAGAGACCTGATGTACCAGGATGGGAGTATGGGGTGTCTCCACCACTTACTGGAGAAGGGGTGGGGATGGGGAACCGATTAAGAGAGAGGGCAGTGGTTAGGATGTAAAGATAATACATAAGAAAATTTTTATAAAAGACCCCTTGTCACTGCAGTTCGTTGTCATTTGAGAACAATATTTAAACTATCAGTATGTGTTAAGTACTTTTAGAAAGCTGAAACAATCCTGGGATCTTTGATTTCCTGGTTGTTATAAGATGAATATATAAGGTAGAAAAAGGAGATATAAAAGTATGAAAACACTATCTTAAAATAAATGGATAGGGAAATTGCACATAATGACTAGAAAAGAAAAGAGGAAACAGAAAAAGAGTTATGGACTCAAGAAACATTTCAATACATAATTAAATCTTCATGTAGTCATTTGAACAAAAATGATACTTCTTTAGCCTTATTTCACTAATGTTTTCATAAACTGATTTCTGAGTTACTGAATATCTGATAACGATTCTTTATTGAATCATGGGAAGAATTCCAATAATATACGATGCTTTCTTGGTTTATTATCGCCTAGGATTATTACATTAAGAAAATAGTGAAATTTTAAGTAAAGTTAGGCATCTTCATTACTAGTGTTCAAGGAAATAAACATGTGATATGTATGCTTATGGTTAAAGAAATTACATGCAAGGTGCTTAGTTAATTTTTGTCCTCCACCTGAACACAGACCTCGGCCTTTTTATGCTTAATGAAAGTCTATTTTGTTTACATGAAGTTTTGTAAGTTTTTTTTTTTTTGAGCAGTTCTTGAATTTGTGGTGTTTCTGCTTCAGATTGACAAGTACCTGGGATTACAGGACTGTATCACCAGGCTCAATATATGCTGATTTTTTTTAGCAGTAAGGATTAATTTATTGATAGTACAGCATGAATCTGTTAATTGTGACAGAGTTGAGACCTGTTCTTGATGCACTGTCTTTTTCTCAGAACAAGGTGTTTTTCTTAAAAGAGTTTTATAGACCTAAGTCTTTCATGTTGGGTTTTCTCTTTTTAGTAATTCATATTTAATTAGAACTTTATATTAAAACCCAAAAATAAAGTAAAATTTGATGGTGCCTTCAGTAGACAAAAGGGGATGGAAAGTAATAATGTTTCCATGTTGAAATCCAGACCAAGGATAATATTCATGTGACCGTTTTTGGGGATTTTTTTTAAAAAGCAGATATTTAGAGAGATCTAAACATACGGCAGTAATTCATTCCCATCCTTGTGTATTTTAGACAAGAAAGAGAAGTGCCATGAGGACAATTTTCGGGAAAATTTTTAAACAGTCTTTTAGAATTTAAGACTGATGTTTCTTTCACACCAAATAGAAAAAGCTGGGTAAGTTTTCACCCTCATAGATTTTCCTGGTCAACTATCCTTCCCTATGTTTTTGGGAGATGCCGTGAATCACACTTTACCAGGCACCATGTGGAGGCAACCCTTGATTCCGTTCAAGATCACAGGCTATAAAGCAAATGTACTGTGGTCAAAGGGTCACCTGGACAGAGATGCTCAGGGCATAGTGCGGCAGTGAGCAACCAGTCATCAAGACCAATGGCATAAAAGCCGCCTTTCTGAAAATGACAAAAACAAACAAACACACACATGAACAAACAAACAACTAGTCCCATATTTCAGCTAGCTTTCAGAAACAGAGAGGCACCGTCACTGTCATTAGAAGCAAGTTTGAAGACTTTCACCATCTTTCGTTCTGTCACTGCCATGAGAGTTCTACTTTTGGTCAGCCAGGGTCATGCCATTTTATATATTTCAATTTTATTGAACCATGACAATTCTAATCACTTTATCAATTTTCTTCCTGGAAGTTAGCTTATTTCTCTAGATTATTGATTGCCTGTATCTGTGGATTCCAAGGAATGTCTGGCCTGGAAAGAACTTATGGGTCATTTAGCACTCTGACTACTACTCACTGTCCAACTTTACGTCAGAAATGGAAATGTTCAACTTCCTCCTGACCCTCCTGCCATAAAACAACTCCACCTTGTAAGTGTTTAGGAGCCCGCACTTGTAGGGTCTTCTTCAAGCAAAGGCTTGTGCCCCTTTGTATCACTCCTTTCACTGTCTGATTTCTGTTTTCCTTTGTTGGTCATTTGTCTACTCTCCCTTCTGACCTACAAAAGCATAAAATAATATTTTGCTACTGACTAACTTTGTTGTGAAAAGTGCAGAGAGATGGCCATCATCAAACTTTATCTGCCTGTTGTTAGATTCACCAAGGTCGACATTACAAAATAAGGAATTCCTTTCTTTATGCTTAACTTTTTCCAATTTCTTTGGCTACATAAGTTCATTATTCTTTGTTTTGTAGTTCCTCTCAAGATATTTTTGTTTTTATAGTACTTTTGGGGTCAATGTAAAATTGACAGAAAGTTTAGGTGCCTTCACCTAGACTTTGCTCCTGTTGCATCAAGGCTTCCTTCATAGCAGCATGCTTCACCACAGGGTACGTTCATTATGCCTGACTGCATTAATGAACTTAAATTGTCATTTTATATAAACTAGAATCATCTGGTAAGAGTTTTAATGAGGGAATATATACTGTTTTAGTCTGCAAATATATTTATAGAGAATTGTCTTAATTAGAGGTGCTGACCTGGAAGAAAAATGCAACTGTGGGTACCAATACTCCTTAGGACCCATGAACTTTATGAAAGTAAAATGGAACTAGAGATGAGCATGGCAAGGCCAGCAAGTGAACATCATGTATGCATCACTACTTCTCATCAATTCTTCCCTCACCTAGCAGTAGACATAACGTAAAACGCTGTCTCAAATCTCTGTTACTACAATGTCTTTGCAATTGGATAGACTATAATCTGGAATACGTTATTCAAAGAGAACTCTCCATAAAATTCCCTTATGTCAGGGTATTTTATCACAGAAATAGGGCACTGACTGGTCAGTGTTAATGCACTGCTGACATAGATTATTCATGATTTACAGCAATGTTACTGTTGAACATAGACTTTTTTTATTGATTCTTTTTTTTGCTTTTGTTTTATGAAGTTTTTGGTTTGTTTTGTTTTATTGAGACAGAATCTCTTTATCAATTCCTGACTGTCCTGGTACTCACAATGTAGATCAGACGCTTCCAAACTCATCTGCCTGCCTCTGCCTCCTAAGTCCTGGAATTAAAGGAACTTTATAAAAAGAGATATTTGGAGGTCACAATACATGGCTAACCCTATTGGAATTGTATTTTTTATGAGTTTTAACAAATGTATGGTGAGATGTTTTCATTGTTACGCAACACCTATTACCTTGCCTTAAACTGTGTTGCCATTCCCCATTTATACGACTCTTCTCTCGTGTTCCCAGTAAAACTCTTGACACCATTGCAGACTCCTAGCTTTATCCATGTATAAATGGCTCATAACTACAGCCATGTACAGTCTTTCCATAATGGCTTTTCAATAACTTAGTAGTATGTATGCTTTTGTCATGTTTTCAATGATTTACAGGAAATTTGCTTTTAGTGCTGAATGCTAACTTTTATCGGGCTCTAACAAGGTTTTTATTCATTTACCAATGGAAGGACATCTTATTTGCTTTGAGTTTGGCCATTTATGGATAAAATTTTTACAATCAACCACTGACATATTTTGTAGGCATAAAGGAGTTAAGTGGTTTTATAATCCCACCCGCAATGGAAAAGTTTCTTTTGCTCTAATTTTGCATCACTGCTATTTACTCAGCTCCTTAAAAGACAGAACCTACATTTTACCTATAAATGTTACTATTCAGCACCACAAATTGAAACAATTAAAAAGAATTAAAATATTGCTGTACCTTGGGCCAGCTCCAGCAGGTCCTCTTTCTTGTTCTTGGTTCTTCTTGAGGCAGAGGAGGGGAAACAACATTGGTGGGAGTCTTACGAAATATTTAGGGTTGCTGTGTAATAAGAAACCATTTACCTGTCTTAAATCTAACCCACTTTGCTGGGATAGCCTATCTGCCTGTCTAAGTTCCTGAGGCTAGAAATTGTTTGGCATCTCATCCTGAATCAGCAGATTAAGAGAAAAGTGGTTCTCCTTTCCCTGGTGGATTAGCCAGAAGCCTCTTTGGTCAAATTAAGCTGGTTAACTCTTTGCAAACAAGGGAGGGAGGAAATGAAAAGAATTGAGATGGTTTATACAGGCAAATATGCACAGACCCATATACATTCAAACCTTAATATACCTACATAAGACTGGGCCCAACTGTCTGTCACAATCAACTCCACAACTATTCATACACACTTACATGCATACATACATACACATATACCTGCGTGAGAACATATAGACAAACAGACACATATATTTCTATGTATAGATGGGTGGATGGGGAAAAGTTCCCCAAGCCAAACAACACAATCAACAATGTTATTTCTTTTTCTCTGGTCTTTATATACCTTCTTAGACAAAATGATCTTTAGAAAAATCACCTCTGAGATAAAAATGTTACATAAAATGGGAGTTACAGAAGAATGTTAATATTTAGTTCAAAGCAGTGTTTCATTATATCATTAAAAATTCAAAGCAACAGCTTTTACATGGCTTTGCCATGTATGTGACATTATCCTTTGACCTAAATGTTTTTCCTTAAACACAAAGTTGCCCTAAGTCTATTTCTCTTTCTAGTACGATTATGAATACTCATTGTGTTTCTTATTATTTGATGTTACTCCTCTGAGGAGTGGGCACATTCTATTCTTGATTCTAATTTTATTATATCTTGCTAGCAACTAAGATGGTCTCTAAAAACTTTCTTCCTAAAATTACTTGAAACAAACCAGGATTCTATAGAATATTTAACTATTTGTCTATGTAACATCAATACAAAATAGTATATCTCCATAGGTCTGCAGAGATCTTCTCAAAATGCCAAGTGATTGTTACATATATTTAGCAACAGGAAAACATATTAATAGCAGGAATCTTTTTAAAAATCTGTCGTAGATTTTAATCCAAGGCAAACTCATCTCAGCTAAATCAACTACTAGTTTTTAGCTTCTCCTAATGATGGCGCCTGACATTCCTGCAGTAATAAGAGTAGTTACTATACACTGCTTTATTTTGTAAAGGCAACCATACTGCACCTAATTACTGTAAATTCAATATGATACACTTATATACCTTTTAAGTTATGACTTTCATTCCTTTTATTAAGGACATACAAATATATCTAAATTTATCTGAAGAATATTCATTAGTTTTATGCTTTTATTTAAATTCACTGTGTCTTTCTAAGTGTGCCAGACATTGTATTAAATCTAAGAATAAATATATGAATAAAATACAACATTTTGCTCTTAAATAATATATTAGTCAAACTTCTTTTTTATTAAATGTGGCAGAAACACTTTTCATATTTCTAAAGAATAAATAGAAATGTATTGCTTAAATAATGAAATATTGGGGAAGAGCTGGCTTTACAAACTTGGAGTTTCTATCTCATTATGTGTCCTTTAGAATTTAGCTTTTTTATCTGGCATCCCATTGTCTTCCATAGTTGAAATACACTGACATGTTGACTACGGGTCCACTGGTGGAAACCGTTCCAAGGAAAAAATATGCTGATTTATAATCACATAGAAAGCTTTGATTTAAGAACACACTTAAAAATCTACTTTGATGATTTTCACAATCTGTTCATTTCTATGATGTTTCATGGATTAGGATTACAAAGTAAGATTATGGTTCCATTATGCATAAGGATTCTCATTCTGAGGACTCCAAGACTTGCTTGAGCTCCACATGTGTTCTCAGATAAAATTTTAATCAAGATAAGCCTAAGGCACAGTGAGAAAATGGGAACACAGGTAATCATTGCAGACCAAACGATTTCCCAATAGCTCCCAGGTTTCCTTGTACAATTACTTGGTAAATGCTTCATATCTAATTCATGTATGACTAAGATATTACATTGATTGCTTTGTTTATTATATGTTGCTCTTACATTTCCAGTGGAATCTACGCATGTCCCACTCTTCATAGGTCCAAATCAGAGGGTGTGATTATTTACAGAAGAGCAGCTACCCTATGACATAAAATATATGCTTCCCCAAGTAGGTAATAAAGGATTCTAACTGCAAATGCTGGAGTTATGACCCTTAAATTAGAAATTATAGATTATCATTTACCTCATTATTCTTATCTTGACTAAGAGTTAAGAAAACTTTGCCTATATTTCTTTTTTAAAGAATAGTTTATTTTATTTATATGAGTACACTGTAACTATCTTCAGACACACCAAAAGAGAGCATTCGATCTCATTACAGACAGTTGTAAACTACCTGTGGTTGCTGGGAATTAAACTCATGACCTCTGAAAGAAGAGTCTGTGCTCTTAACCGCTGAGCCATCTGTCCAGCCTTCCCTGTGTCAAGAGATTTAAGATACAACTGTTTTGTACAGATTACTTAAGAAATAACCTTATGTAGATTTGTACTGGGGTGTCAAGAAGATATAATTTCTTATGATAGAAAAAATTAAATACATTAATTAGGGGGAAAAGTTAAGAAAGTTGAGAAGATGTAAGATAGAGGTTGGGTTATGAACATAACAAAATAGCTTATGTATTCAGAGGGCATCTAGGTAGAGAAAACAGATATTACAAATGTGAAGGTCCTACCTCCTATAAAACAAACCAGCTCGTGTAAATATATTATACACATCAATAGATATATATTAAACATTTGAAAAGAAAGGTAAGCCTACTCCAGTGCCCTGAGCCCCCGCTGCCGCTTTCGCCCCCTGGCTACCCACCGATTCCCGCTACGCTGCTAGGACAGCGCCGCCACCACCGCCAGCCCTCGTCCTGCCCGCGCCTCTCTGCCCTCATGCGCCCTGGATGGAGCTTTCCCTTGCTGGGATCGATTTAGAATGTGATAAGTCAAGTATCTGAACACAGTGGAGTAGTTCAACACTCATCTCAGCTTTCCATGCTATGTTCTCTATAGTGCGGACACGCCTGGGAAACCAGAAGAGACTGCACGCTGCACACAGTACTGATCCCAGAGGAAAACACCAAAAGATATCTGGAACCCTGGTGCACGGAACCTCCCAGAAGGGGCTGCACAGAATCTTCTGGTTCTGGTCACGAGAGAGCCCGTGGCAGCACCCATGAGCGAACTTGAGCCTCGGGTCCACAGGTAAGACCAACTTTTCTGCTGCAAGTGACCTGCCTGGTGAACTCAAGACACAGGTCCACAGGAACAGCTGAAGACCTTGTGGAGAGGAAAACTACATGCCCCAAAAGCAGGAACACCTGTCCCCATAACTGGCAG